>NW_005842341.1:359734-367330 GCF_000455745.1 Alligator sinensis
CTCCTTGATGATCTTCTCAAAGAATTTCCCCAGGATTGAGGTAAGACTGATGGGCCTATAGTTGCCTGGGTCCTCCCTCCTCCCTTTCTTAAAGATGGGGACCACATTGGCTATCTTCCAATCATCTGGCACCTGGCCCGAGCACCACGAGCGCTCGTAAAGCCATGCCAAGGGCCCTGCAATAACCCCTGCTAGCTCCCTCAACACCCTGGGGTGGAGAGCAACCGGACCTGCTGACTTGAACATGTCCAGCCCCTCCAGAAGCACTCTAACCCGGTCCTCCTCAACCTTAGGTCTTGGGGCGTTCCCCTCAAGTCCGTCTTTAATCATGGTGGGGGAGTCCCTGTCCCTGCCCAAGAAAACAGAGGTGAAGAATTTGTTAAAGATGTCTGCCTTCTCTTCTGGTGTGACCACCAGATTGCCCAGCGTATCTTGCAGGGGCCGCACATTTCCCAGCGCCTTCTTCATCCTCCCTATATTTTTGAAGAAGGACTTTTTATTATCCTTGATCTTGGACGCTAGTCCTAGCTCTATGTCCGCCTTAGCTTTCCTAACAGCCCCCCTACAGGCCCAAGCAGTGGAGGTATACTCTTCTTTGGAGATAGTCCCCCCACTTCCACTGAGCAGAGCAGTTAGCCCTGGAACCTACATGAGGAAAGGCTATGCTTGATCTAGTCCTAAGTAGTGCACAAGATTTGATGCAAAGGCTAAATGTTATTGAGCCACTTGGTAATAGTGACTGCAGTGCAACTGGGTTTGACATCCATGTAAGAGGGGAGACGAGAAGAAAATCTACCACAGTAACCTTCAACTTTAAAAAGAGTGACTACACCAAAAATGAGAAAGCTAGTTAGATGGAAGTTAAAAGGGCCCCTTAAAAGATGAGGCATACACAGGCAGCATGGGAACTGCTTAAAAATACCATATTAGAAGCACCAAGCAAATGCTTATCGCAAATTAAAAAAATAGAAAGCAGACTAAAAGGAAACCATCATGGTCTAATGGCACAGTTACAGAAGCAATAAAAGGCATGTCTACACATGACACTATGTCACCATAGCAACGTGCTATGGTGACATAGTATCCATAGGCATCTACATGTGACCAGAAGCTACTTCGCTGTAGGGACACATTCCCCCATTATAATGCACCATTACAGCAAAGTAGCTGCTAAGAATAACCATGTACCACACCTATAGCACAGTATGGGCTGTTACTGCACCATGACTTATCGCTTCCTTTTGGGAGTACTAAATCATGGTACAGTAACAACAATTGCCATAGCAGCATGTGTAGACATGCCCAAACAGAAAAAAAAAGGCTTCTTTCAAAAAGTGGAACTCAAATCTCAATGAAGAAAATTAAAAAAGAGCATAAACGCTGGCAAAGCAAATGTAAAACTGTAATAAGACAAGCTAAGAGAGAATTTGAGGAGAAGCTTACCAGAGACACAAAAGGTAACAATAAAAATGTCTTTAAGTACATTAGAAGCCAAGGAGTTAGTTGGGCCTTTGGATGATCAGGGTGTAAGAGAGGTGCTAAAGGATGACAGGTCCAGTGCTGAGAAACCAAACGTATTCTTTACATTTATCTTCACTGTGGAAGATGTTAGGGAAATTGTCACTAGTTTCACTTCTCTAGGGACAAATCAATGGAGCTGACCCACACTGAAGTTTCAATAGATGAGGTCATAGAGGAAACTGATAAACTAAACAGTAGCAAATCACAAGGACCTGATGGCATTCACCCTAGGGCCCTGAAGGAGCTCAGATGAGAAATTGCTGAATTCATAACCGTAGTACGCAGCCTGTAGTATGCAACCTATCACTAAAAACAGCCTCACTACCAGATGACCGGAGTGTTGCTAATGTGACAAACTTATTTTTAAAAGGCTCCAGAGAGTATGCTGGGAACTACAGGCCAATGAGCCTAACTTCTGTTCCTGGAAGACTGTTAGAAACAATAATAAGAAAAGAATTGTTCAGCACATGAATGAACATGACTTGCTGGGGAAGAATCAACATGGCTTTGTCAAAGGGAAATCATGCCCCACCAACCTACTAGAGTTATTTGAAGGTATCAGCAAGTAGGTGGATTGGGGTGATCCAGTTGACACAGTATGTTTGGACTTCCAAAAGCCTGTGACAAGGTCCGCTGTCAGAGGCTTTTAACTAAATTAGATTGTTATGGGACTATAGAGAACTTCTACTCATGGATTAGAATTTGGCTCCAAGGTAAAAAGCAAAGAGTGAGTATAAATGGTCAGTTTTCAGGGTAGAAATAAGTAAACAGCAAGGTCCCCCAAGGATCTGTGTTGGGTCCAGTGCTCTTTAACATATTCAAAAATGATATGGAAAAGGGAATGAGTAGCAAGGTGGCCAGATTTGCAGATGACACAAAATTATTCAAACTTGTGAAGACCAAAATGAACTGAAAGGAACTACAGAAGGAACTGGCATGATTGAGTGAACAGGCAACTAAATGGCAGATGAAATTCAACATAGATAAATGTAAAGGGATGAGCCAGGGAAGAATAAACACAACAATAACTACAGTATGATAGGCCCTGCATTAGCTGTTACCAAACAGAAAAGAGATCTGGGGGTCATTGTAGATAGTTCAGTAAAAACACTGGCTCAGTACTCAGCAGCTGTCAAAAAGGCAAACAAAAAGTTAGCGATTATTCAGAAGGGAATTGTGAACAAAACAGATTCCAGCAGTCAACCGGAGCCCAGCAGCACTCAGCCCCAGTGGCCCCAGCTCCCAGACAGCACATGGCACTCTGCCAAGCTGTGCTGCACCCACACCATGGGGCAGCTGCCACGCAGGTGCCAGGAAGAGGGGTGATCCCCGCTGCCCCCCCACTATCCCACACTGCATTGGGAGGGGGTTCTGCCACGAGCCTGCTGAGGCCCTGATCACTGCTCCTGCAGCCGGTGAGTGCGGGGCTTTTTTTTTTTAAAGTGCCAGGAGGCTGGGGCTGAGCGGGGGATGGGGCCGGGCAGGGCAGGGCAGCCCTGGGGGCTTCTCCCATGGCTCCCCCACATTGGGGAAGAGGCAGGCATGGCCAGAGGAGCTGCGGAGAACCTGCAGCTGCCCAGCTGTGCCTGCCTCTCCCCAGCTGAACCGAATCTCCGAATCAGCGCCAAATCTCCGATTCTGATTCAGCCAGATCGAAATGGGGACATTGATTCAAATCACTGAATCGAATCACTGTCTTCCGAATCGGGAATTGACCAAATCTGAATCGAATACTTCCCTCTTCACACAGGCCTAGTATCAGTAGCTATTGAGCATGGGAGCTAGGGATACAGCCTCTGAATTAGAACTTCCTAGACCTTAAATGCTGGAGGCTGCAAGTGAGAGAGGAACAGTGTAAGGAAAAAAACCCTGGTCATACCCAGTTCACTCTCTCAACATCCACTCTCTGCCACTGTGTAAAACAGGATACTGGGCAAGATAGACATTCTTATGTTCTTATAAGGCCACATTTTAATCTGGTTGATACTGCAGAATCTGAGAATGATAGTTTGGCGTCTCCCAGGTTAAGTCGTCACACCTCTTTGCTCAGTTGTGCTTAAAATCTTTTGGCTTCAAGGCAGCAGTATACTGTTGTTACGAATATGAGAAGTAGACAGAGGCTCCCAAATCCTGAAAGAATTAAACAGAGAGAATTGTTTTAGTAAGCATGCAGATATTTGCCTACAGGCCCAATCCTGAGAAATGCTGAGTGCCCTTAACTCCCACAAGAGCCAACACATCTGTAACTAAACCCATCAGTAAATTTCACTTAAAGCTGCCGTAATATTTTAAACCTCTCTCTCTACAGTTCTTATGCCATTTCTTTATGAAGCCCTTAAGAATGCTCAGTTTAGTGGGACACAAGGGCACTCAGCACCTCCAAAAAGAAGGGCTCTCATAACTTAAACTCACCATCCAACAGACCCTCTGCAGTGAACTGGGCTTCTTTGCTGCTAGGTGTGTATCACTGCCGTTTTCCCAGGTTTCTCTAGAGAAAGAAAACAAGAGAAAAGTTCATTGTTTCCCTGACAATTTGCAAGAATATCTGAATTAAAAATGGAAGTTCTGTCATTTGCATGGCAAAGAGAGAGGGGAAGAGAGGAAGTATTGTTAGGTGTTGGTAATGTAAAAACATAAGTATGCTGTTATTTATGTAATTAGTTATTGCTTTCATTATGGGTGCAGTCTTAATGGTTATAGTATTTATGTATAATTACCTTAATATTCACTGAAATTTCCAAGTAGCTCCCTAATTAACTGTCTCAAATATATAATTACATTGAATCTTTACGCAAGACTTGCCTAATTAATGTAGTTACACCACTTCTTTTGTGAATGTGCATTATTAAATGCTCTTTGCATCATTCTTCTGACTTCTTGTAATTCACGCTTTACAAAAATTAAGACCCTGAATTAGAAACCTTCGTGAGCAACCAACTCCAAAAGCAAGCGCCAGATGACATCTTTTCTTGGAAAAAACAAAATCTTACTCATCCTCATTACCACTCCTCCCCCTCCCCTCCCTTTAGAAAAGCTTTCCATCTGGGGCTGAAAGAAATCCCAGGTACCATTGTCTTTCAAGAGGAGAGAAGATGAGCTTACTGCCAGCAATGGCTACAGACTTCTAAAGGGCTGGCCTCCTCTGCCAAACCCATCTGTTGTGGGAGGGAATAAACTTATAACCTGGCAGGACCCCAATTACTTAGCAATATCAGGAGGTGTGGGGGGAGGGGTGTTCAAAACCATCTAAGTGACTTAGGAGCACAAGTCCTATGGAAAGTGACTAGTCTGCCTCAATTGTGTAAGCCCTAGGGCTAGCAGCTCTAGAGGACAGGGAACTCACTACTGCTAGTGAAGAGGGGAAAGAACAAAAGCTCCATGTGGAGGTGTCATTAATTCTCCCTCCCCTGAAGATTTTAGAAGAGATGATGATGAGGCAACTCTCTAATGAGAGGCAAGGGCACAGAGGTCGCTTTGCAGAAGTTGCAAAGTGTAGCAACGGAGCTGAGTGAACTCCCATGAGACAATAACACTGAATTCACTATAACTGCATTCAGTGGTAGAACCTATCATAGGAGCAAGCAGCCCTTTGCCAAGGCACAAGAAATAAACCTGCCTGAGTGCACTCCCAGGCTCTGAAACCCCACTAGTTAAATGACACCAACACATGTGTAAGGTGTGGTGATGTGGGGAAAGGAGGAAGTGAAAAATAAGAGGGGCATTTGCTTATCAAATGTTCGCACTGACAGGTAGGGAACTAAGTTAAAGGACTATTGCCTGAATACAAGAGTGTTTTATTTATATTATTTAATTTACACACACACACACACACACACACACACACACACATAATATAAAACACCCTTGTTCTGGGGCAGTAGTCCTTTAACTTCGTTCCCTATCTGTTAGGGCTTCGGTAGCTGATTTGATTCGGAGGAGATTCAGCCCAATTCGGGGACCAAATCTCCAAATCCAAATTGAATTGGGAGACCAATTAAAAGCTCTGAATCAATTTGAAGCATCCAAATCAATTCAGAAAAGCTTCGGAAAAGGTTTGGCCACTTCAGAGATTTGGTCATAAACTAAACAGGCAGCTGACACAGCTGCCTCCAGCTGGTAAGTCTTTTGGGGCTGGGAGAGGGAGGGATTGGGGCTGGGGCTGGGACAAGCTGCCCAGCTGGGGCAGGGGGTGTGCATTACTCAGGGAGGGAGGGAGGGGGGCACAGGATGCGGGTGCGGCAGTGCTGGGAGCGGAGGCTCTGCCCTGCTGCTGCTTGCTCAGCCATGGCAGGGAGGTGGGATGTGGACGCAGCTCACTCCAGGCAGAAGGAGGCAAGCAACAGCAGGGCATAGCCCCAGACCTGTTGTGCCCGCATCCCATGTCCCTCCACGCCAGGTGACAAGCAGCAACAGGGCAGAGTCCCCACTCCCAGTCTGCTTGCTCAGCCATGGCAGGGAGGTGGGATGTGGACGCAGCTCACTCCAGGCAGAAGGAGGCAAGCAACAGCAGGGCATAGCCCCAGACCTGTTGTGCCCGCATCCCATGTCCCTCCACGCCAGGTGACAAGCAGCAACAGGGCAGAGTCCCCACTCCCAGCGCTGATGCGGGAGTGGCAGCACTGGGAGTGGGGGCTATGCCTTGCTGCCACCCAGAGCAATCCATACCTGCATCAGCGCCCACCCTCTCCCGCACTGGCCGGGCAAGTGGCAGCAGGGCATAGCCTCTGTGGCTCTCCCAACTGTGGCAGAGGCAGGCACAGCTGGAGGAGCCACCAGAGAAGCCCCCATAGCTCCCCTGCCTGGCCCCATCCCGCACTCAGCCCAGGCTCCTAGCACTTAAAAAAAAAACAAAAAAAGCCCTGCACTCACTGGCTGCATCAGTGTCTACTGGGGCCTCTGGGAGCTTGTGGAAGAGCCACTCCATGCAGTGCAGGGCAGCAGGGATCACCAGTCCAGACTTGGCACCCACACAGCAGGTGCATTGCAGTGCACCTCAGCAGGATGCTGTGCACTGTCTGGAAGCTGGGGCAGCTCCACATGTCAGCTGGAGCCTGGCAACGCTCAGCCCCACTTGCCGCAGTTCCCAGACAGTGTGCAGCGGCTTGCTGAGCCATGCCAAGGAAGGCGGGTGACCCCTGCTGCCCCCCACTGCTCCGTGCTACATGGGGGGGCTATGCCATGAGTCATTTTTGGTATTCAGCTGTCAATAGAAGCTAGTTATATTTAAACCAAGTTACCAAACTGCATTACAGATCCATAAAGATATAATCCTTCATTTTGAACAATGTGGTTGTGCAGATAGGCCCTTATCAGGTCCTCCTTCCTGTTTGGTGATAGGCCAAATTTCATTTTAGTGACTATTTTTATCTGTGAACAACAACAAGATTTCAAAGTTGTGCTTGTGCTAAAGACATGACATGCTTGGAGGAAGAGAACTAGGAGGTTGATTTATCTAATTCAGTCACTTACCATACTTTAGTACTCACTCTTCAACCCCTTTCCTCTCCACAGCTTGCTCATCCTCTTCTCAGGGTCTTACTTTTGTTGCTGCCATGCTCTATCACAGGGGTGGGCAAAATATGGCCCACGGGCCAGATTCGGCCCACAAGGCCATTCTATCTGGCCAGCAGGGCCCCTAAAAAAATGTAGAAAATTAATATTTCTCTGCCCTTGATTCCTGTCAAAAATGCAGGAACCAAGGGCAGTAGGACCCAGCGGAAGTCCGGCGGGCTCCAACAACAGCAGGGCCTGCCTGGCCCCACCCCCCAGCCGGAAGCACCAGCTGGGGTTTCTGGGTTGGGAGCATGTGGCTGCCACAGCGCGGGAAGCTCAGGTAAGTGGGGGGGGACCCCGGGCAGGGAACGAGCGCTGGGGGGAAGCAGACTCTCCCTGCCCCACACCCGGTACCCCACGCTGCAGCTGCTTGCAGCCCATGTGGGGCTGCCTGTGCCTGCTCCGGACAGTCCCATGCAGACTGCAAGCAGCTGCAGTGTGGGGCACCAGCCACACGGCAAGCGAGGGGCCTCGCTTCCCTGTGCTCAGCACCAGCTTGTACCCCGGCCCCGGCGCCAGCGC
>NW_005842341.1:367360-400451 GCF_000455745.1 Alligator sinensis
GCCCCGGGCATGGGGCAGGGGGGGGGCTGCTTTCTCCCCCCCCCGCACTCAGCACCACCTTGTAACCTGGCCCCACTGCCAGGGGGCGGGTTACAAGCCGGTGCTGAGCATGGGGAAAAGGGGCCCCTTGCCAGCCCCATGGCCAGTGCCCCGTGCTGCAGCCACCTGCAGCCTGCATGAGGCTGCCTGTGCCTGCTCCAGACAGCCCCGCATGGTCTACGAGCACCTGCAGCAGAGAGTGCTGACCATGGGGCAGGTGAGGGGCTGCTGTTCCCCATGCTCAGCACCAGCTTCTTCACTGCCAGCAAGCAGGGGGTCAGGGCTGTGCGTTGCCCCCTGCCTGTACCACGGGGCTGGAGGGCACTGAGTGTGAGCGGGCAGGGATCCAGTGGGAGCCTGGGGCCTGCACTGGTGTCCCAGGACCAGTGCCTGTGGGGCCCAGAGCAGGGTAGCAGGAGCGTGGGGTCCTGGCTGGCAGGGGCTCTATGGAGCCAGGCCAGCTCCCCCCTCTCCCTGCTGGTGCAACCCAACCCAGCTCCACAGACCCCTGCCAGCCTGAGCCCCGCTCTGGGCCCCATCGGTGCTGGCCCTGGGACATTGGTCCCAAGATGGTTACCAGGGGGCGGGGCACCTGTCAAGGGGTGGGGCAGCTGTCAAGGGGCAGGGCTACCCATGCAGCCCTCCACAGCCTGCCAAAACTAGGTAAGCGGCCCTCTGCCTAAAATAATTGCCCGCCCCTGGTCTATCACCTCACCTCTCAGCCTTGGGTCCTCAGAAAGGCTGTTCATAAACTATTACATAAGTCAGTACAGAATCCTATGAAAGGCACATAATCTATGGATTCCAGCTCTTGGGATGGGTCTAGATACATAGGGGCTCCACAACATAGGTGATCCATAGGGCAGGGGAAAGCCTGGGCTACATTCAGAGTCCAGCAGCTTAAAATACCAAAGATTTGAGCAGCTGGGCCACCTGACAGCATTCAGCTAAGTGACCAGTAGGAGGTCTTGGTGAGATTCTGTCACAGGGGCCAGTTTCTTGATACGGTTCAGAACCTAAACCCCAGATTATGAAATATCTAGCTATTGCTCCCAGTTAAACCTTCTACTCCCATCCTCTTCCATCAATCAATTTGGAGTCCACTTGATTCTTTCCTTCCCATTCTTTCTTTATATTAACAATATATTCCTGGAATTAAATTTTGAGTTTTGCATTGTCATAACAGATAAATATCAAAGGCAAAGTGTGGTTGGCCTTGGAATAGGAGTAAATATTGAGGGCACAGATTTATTGTACTTTTAGGTTTACGAAGTGTGTAGCAACTAGCTGTTAAATATAGGGAATATAGGAAAAGAGATTAACCAAAGAAAGATGTCAAAATATATATAAGTAGGCCAATACTTAAAAAGAGAAGGATCCTGAAGTTAGTCACCTAATTAACCTGATTTTCAGAAGTGCTGAGCATTAAGAACTCCGATCTTATTGTGACACTTGGAAAAAATGCTAAGTATATGGACTTACTGGACAAACTACTGAAGCATTAACTATAGACCTAATTAATTGTATTGAAGTTGACTGTAAAACTTGCACTGACTTCAATTGGCACAGAGTTAAGCCAATGCCAAGAACTTTTGCAAATCCCACCTAATTTTAGGAATCCTTTTTCTAAAATCTTGGCCAGATCGCATTGCCCGCAATGCGGACAACAGCAGCCAATGGCCATCACAAAAAAATAATTCTCTTAAAATCAGAGTTCAAGTTTTTTTAATTAGTAGCATGAAACTATATGTAATAAAAGGGTCATTTTTCTCTACTAATATACCTTCATTATTAGGTAAATAGTTTGTTATACTCCAGGTTCAAGCACACAATAAATATTAATAGTTTGCAAGAACACCAATGTTAACAAAGTAGTCTTTGTTACAACAACCTTTTGTCCCTTAAAATACTAAATACTAACTTACATGTTGAGTGCACACATTAATAAATACTTCAGTTAGTTCTCAATTCATTTATGCTTTAATATGATTAAGCAATGGCCAGTGCTGCAATAGTTTATACAGGCACATTTAAAATATTGTTGAAATGTGTTTTATCCAACCTGTGACATGTGCCTAGACTTTCTCCAGTATGGGGTTTTTCCATTACTTTTTTTTTTTCAATACTGTAGTACGCAAAAGAGTTACTGAAATAGCCAGCTATACAACATCTGGGAGACAAAACACACACAGGAAAATACAGCAGAAGAGGAAGATTCATGAAAACAGGAAACATTAAGAGGAGAATGAAAATATGTCAAAACAAAGGAGGTAATAGACTGTCAGGGCGAATAAGTTCACCAATCAGCAGAAGTTCCTCAAGAGCCTTCAGAGACCGGTAAGGTGACGTACCCCATTCCCTGCACAAAAGAACAGCAACCTTTTTAACCTCCATTTTTCACACACTCTATGGTGGTCTCCCTATAAACATGCCAGTTTTGCCCTAGAGAGATCAATTATTTTACCTCCGTTTCTGCAGCATGTCCTACAAGACAATAGGAAACACACGTATTTAAAAAATATGGTTACTATCGAAGCAATATGACTTTGTTAGTTGTTCAATGCATGTTTAGAACTAGGCAAATACTTCAAAGAAAGACATTCACAAATGCCCAAATTTCTCATGTCTAATTCAACTGTGTCCATAGCCAGCTCATCAATGTCCACACGAATATATGGGAAACGGCTGGTTTTTTCTGCATTGCCCTTACATTCACGTGTGGGTGAGAATATTCATTTTGTATCATTTGCCTTTCCTCATTTTATTGTTCTGAATGGTTCGGTTATCCAATCAGAGAGCTGAAACAGTATGCTGTGACTTGGTAACCAGTCATACATCCTAATAAGAAATAGCAAATATTCAAAACAAATACTTTGTAAACAACCCATGGGCAGAACTCTGTTACCCAAACTGGTCAGTTAATACCTCACAATGACTAAAACATTTGCAGAAATCAGGACATAGTGCAACATGAGGAGCTGTGAAAGCAAAGATCATTCTGCAAGAGATTACATAGGCTTTACAGCCTGTCAAAGCAAAGGTTCAGCCTGCCTTTCGAGCAATAGAGGAAGCCTTCAGACAGAAGAAACCTTTGTCAAACTTTGTCTACTCTTGCATCTTTAGCCTAAAAAGAAGCTAGATATCCTTTGTACAAAAAAACCCTCCTTGTATGTCTTTTGTCCCCTCGGTCTTATCCTTACAAAAAAACCATCCAGCAGAATTTGATTAGAAGAGTTAGGAATCTCATTGCTGTTTAACCAACCAAAATCCTGCTCATGAAATATGAATAATTTGGAGGCAATTTAAATAATAATACTTCAGTGGAACTTCACCAGTACTTTAACATTCATACCAAAAAAGATCAGTTGTTCCCACTTCTCAGCATAGAATTTCTTAGATGCCAAGGACAGTTAGACACCTTAGGTAAGAAACTTAATGCCATTTGTGCCTAAGGAAATCTTCCCCTATTAGTACTGGGATAAAATGTCATCTTTAATTACTAAGACTTTGGGGCTTTTAAAATTATTTCATCTATACAATAAAGTATATTTACAGGTGCACTGGAAAGTATCAACTAATTAAAATCCAATGTACATGTCAGAAATGAAAGAAATATGTAGTGACACAATTTTATTTTTGCTTCTCTATTGTATTCCAAACACACTCATAGTTATTAGGTTATGACAGCAAGGGTTTATTAAGTCAAGCAAATATTCTATGATCAATGACCTCAAGAGACACAAACAAAAGGCAGAAGTGAAGAAAGGACATCCAAACCTGGTAGACTGTGTGCGCGTGTATAACAAGCAGTCTTTATGCCCTGGGCCGCATCAGCAGCCACCAACTTTGCACCTCCTGCAAGTCAGCTGCCAAAGCTGGTGCACCACTCACCCCTACTTAAACACTAATGGGATTTCTATACCACTTACACAGCTTGCAAAGAATCCAAATTATATGAAAAGCAGACAAACAAGTAACTGGGATGCAAAGTATAAATGAAAAGTTAGAGGGCCTACAAAGGTAATTCTTTGTTGCAAAATCCTTTACAGTACATCTGTGTGACCTGGACTATAAGTGATTATGGCACTAGCCTTAGAGGAGACAAATAATCTCCAACATTTTACAATGGGATCTGGTTTAACTGGTTAGTGAATGAATATTTTATCCATGTCCAACCCACCACTTCTTTAATACAAGTTAATTTTTAATTCCATTTATTGGTGGGTTTTAATTACAGTGCAAAGGTTAGTTTGTGCTGTGCCATGGAATTAATGCATCCAACTCTTTGAAGAGCTCCTGTATATTGGGACTGTGCCTAGCTACCCTGGACTTGGAACATCCTCAAAGGAGCCTGGTAGACAATCATCATCCTTAGATTATTTGAAAGAACTGGCCTTACAGTCCCTTTGATAATAAAGGATGAGGGTGCTCAGTGCCTTGGAAATTGCCCTTGGAACTAGAGAGAGAATCTTGAGCAGCCTCCAACAGTCAGCAACAATCACTTGCCAAACCTGCAACTCCTCTTCCCCTAGGCCCACAAAAAATGCTATATTAACAACTGTCCCCCTCAGGACCTAGCAACAAAGTTTTCATTTCGAAAGCATGCCATATACACACACATTCATCAACATGTATCCTCTGAAGGAGGAGCACCCCACGCTTTCTGAAATGGTCACCATTCTCCTGGTTAGGTGCAGATTATTTTTAGCCTCAAAGCACTGTACATGCTGGGTATTTTACATGCTTCCTCATCCCAGGGAATGCTGAGGGAACACTTCATTCAGTATTCTGCAGTTTGGATGCTTTGTGATAGAGGCATCTCCATTCGGAACATGATGTCCTGTCATTCTCTCAGGTATACCATTTTGCTTTACAGTGGTAAGGCATCTGGTATACTGAGATTTTGAATTAATTGAGCTCCATGGTGGCAGGGTCATACACAGTTTTACTTTGATATCAAAGTAAAGTGGCATTCGTTGACTTCTGTCAGGTTCCAAATAAATATGGACCTTTCAAACTGATTCTAGTCCAGGGCCGGCTACATCATCATTATCATATTACACACAGGCTAGTCCATCTCTGAATGAAGATCCTCACTATAATCCATGAAACAAGGAACAACCCCTTCCCAAACCAAAAGTCCAGTGTTAGTTGCAAAAGCTCTGCCCTGAATTCACATGCACACACACATGCACGTGCACACACACACACACACACACACACACTTCAGATGTAAAAATCCAAAGTATGCATGACCACTCTGATCAGTATAACTGAATTGTAAAGTAGAGCAATATTTTACTTGTGTTCTGACTGGACTGTGGGTGAATTGCATCCCTGGCCAAAAATATAATTTATAAAATGCTAGTTGCAACCACTACCTGAAAGGTTTTTCTAGCATAAAGCATTGATCATTCCCCCCACCAAAACAGAGAGAGACGTTTGCAAAAAAATAAGAATAATAATAATACTTGCCTAATTACATACAGTGCTGCATGACTTCACAGGGCAAAGCCTTTCTTTAAGATCTTAAGACCACCCACCAGCATAACACATGGCCTGGAACCTGAAGTGAATATCTGAACAGGGGTCTCAGCATAAGGATGGGAGGCTGACAGTTTTGCCTGGGCATATGCAAACGTTTGTTTCTACGGGAATCAAAGAAAAATTAACTCTTTGTTTTGTCTGATTAGTTAATCATTTGTGCAAGTTGAGGCTTAGTTGGTAAAATATAAAGAAATAAATCTTAAAAACCTGTAGCATAGGACTATTATTTTCACTGTGCAAGCCTGGTTCAGTAATCACGTTTTTGGTGTTTTATGTACGGATGTCGCTCAAGAATAGGACAACAAGGGCTTTGTTCAACTTGATCATCTCATCAAACAAGGCAAAAAGAATAAAAGTTGGGATGCAAGACTAAATGAATATGATCTGAATGCATATTTGTGTTACATCTAATACAACCAGCATCATAGATGAACAAGATCAAATAAATGGTAAAACCTGACAAAGAGAAGAATAGATGGTATGTGGAGCCATCTGTTTTGGAGGACACCCAAATCTGTCTGAATCTGCAAGGCCAAACTACCAGCTATTCTAAGATCCTCCATTCCAAGAGTGGCCTAATACGCATCTACACAATCAGCTTCTCTCACCATCACTTTGGCTGCAACTTTTTTGTGCAATTAAGTAATTTATTCCTTTCTTCATCCTCCTGATTCTAATGAATCCAAGCCACAAACAAGCCCCAGTTGCTCCTATTCAAGGAGTCTGATTGCATCTGGCAGTAATTGCTGAAAATCCTGAAGAGGAAACAGGGAAGGAAAGCATATTGTTTGTGGGGGTAATAGGTGAAGACCTGCCTCTCTTGACCTATAATACATTAGTGTCAGTGAACATTTGGCAGCCTTCAGATGATTAGCAATGAAGATGAATCAAGCAAAAAAGAGGTAGAAATCTGCCTCATCTGAATCGCCAGAACTGCATAAATTTGCATGTTGATTAGCTGTTCTTTTGTCTGTGTTCCTAATTATTATGACACATTATGTCTTCATCATGCAAGATTCTGATCTGTCTTGTTCAAAATGCATGTAGAAAAAAGTGCTGTTTATTGATTCAACATGTAACTTTAATTTTTATGTTTGCTTTAATTAAATACATATTTGATTGCCTTTGACTGGTGTCTCAGATTTTTTTAACTCATATTTACTTCATCTTGTTGACAAACAAACAGGTAACCTTTCTTTATTCTCAGATCACTTGCTGATTAAAATCCCCCCTCCTTTCTCTCACACCAACCTTTGCTTCCTTGTAGAGCAAGGATTACCAAAAAAAAAAATCATTATATAACAAACGAGGCGCACAGCATTCATGGTATCTACAGGGCTAAGAAGAAATGCGAGGACCGTAACAATGTTATGATAGCAAAACAATATTTGTATTACAATGTCAAGGTAATTTTCTTATACCGTAGATTCATTAGCAAGAAGGCTAAAAAAAAGTCCCTGGATACAAAGACAATTTGTTTTGCAGGCTTACTTACTAAGGGGTTAGATCCTACTTTGTTTAAGGCAATTTATTTTTTGCCATTGGTTTCAGTGATAGCAAGATTACGCTCAAAGGGCCTGATACAAAGGCATGTGAAGTACTCACAACCCCACTGATTTGCCTGCATGGTTCCAATATTCAGCTGGTTTTATAATTTTGTTCCTAGTCACTAAGAAGTTTGCATTGGAATCTATTCCTGATTATAGTCATGCAAAGAAGTGTTTTTTTCCAGTTTTGTGGCCAAATAAAAATTATAATTTAGCATTGATATAAAACAACATTTTCAAAATCTTTTCAGTGGACGCTTCTACACATGCCACTATGGCACTGCTGTTACTGCACCTAAATGACAGCGCAGTACCAACCCGTATTGTGCCATGCCAGCGGCACATGGTTATTTTTAGCTGCTACGTCGCCGTAGCAACATGCTATACTGCGGGAGCATGTTGCTACGACAACATAGCTGCAGTGTCATGGTTTGTGCCTGCCAGTGCTACATCCTCATAGCGCATTGCTATAGTAATGTAGCGTCACATGTAGACACGCCCAATGACTCAAAAAATATTTCAGGTTGAATGAAATATTTTGTACAAACAAAAATATTATGCCAGATGTTATAATATCATTTGGTTATAAAAGTAAAGTAAATTTAGAAATTAAACCTTGTTTGAACTGAACCATCAAAATGTTTCATTTTGAAAATGTTGTAGCAAAACATGTAGCTTTTTTGGAATTTTTCCAGGTTCTTCAACTAGAACAATTCACCTTAATGTTTCATTTGACTCAAAATTACATAATAAATGGGGGAAAAAGTTTGGGACACAAAATTTTCCCAGCTGTATTCTCTAGTAAGTAAGATTAGTTTGTCTTCATGAGTTGCTTGGTTAGTTGTGGGCCTGGTTACTGAGTCCTGGATTGCTGGTGATGGGGGACACTGGATTCCCATAGATTTTTTTGTTTGTTTAAATGAAAATCACCACACTGCCTGAGGCAATTTTGGGAACACCTACATGTTTTCTTAAAGCTTAAAAATAGCTATTTAGTAAGCTGGTCATTTATTTTTACCATAAATCGTGACCAAGTCCCTTTCCATTTCAAACAGCACATGAAAAATATTAATTTTCTAAAATCTACCCCTTGTGAAAATA
This sequence comes from Alligator sinensis, assembly GCF_000455745.1. Taxonomy (NCBI): domain Eukaryota; kingdom Metazoa; phylum Chordata; order Crocodylia; family Alligatoridae; genus Alligator; species Alligator sinensis. The sequence continues at coordinate 375,595 of NW_005842341.1, forward strand.
AGTCTGTAACCTATCAATATTTCTCTAATGCTGGACATATGATAGTCAGTATACAAACGCACATTAAAAGATTCTAGAAGAAAGAAACACTGTATATTCAAGCAACTGATTTAGTCTTTATTTTTAACCATTTCACTGTTGTAAATCCGACTGAGATTTGAAACAACAATGCCTACAGTTATTCACAGATCATGGCACATGATTGGCTATAGGCATAATCAGCTGCTTAGAACCCAGTAATCATCTTGAAAGTCAGGTAAATATAAATCCATATTCAGAGATGATGATCAAAATGTTTACTAAATATGTAAATATCTGAATACAAAGGCTCTGATAAAGCCATGGAAACAAGGAAAGAAGTGGTCATGCTTATGTGTTTAATAATCCTTAGGCTATGTCTACATGGTAAACTTGCTGTCTGGCACCAGTGCTCTCAATTACACTGCATTGCTCCATGTAAGCTGCCTATTGCTGGTAGCAGTGTAGCCACATCCATGCTGTACTTTGGCTCAGTTAATTAAAATTGTCAATTACCCCATTCATATGCTAATAACTCCTCCCACATGCCTCCTAGTGGCAGCTACAATGCTTCTGGAATAAAAGGCAGACCATACAGAGCAGTATATCATGCTGGAGGGTAGGGTACCACTGCCAGTAAGTTTGTCATATAAACATAGCCATAGGGATAGATGGCAACACGCAACCTCCTAGTTGAGTATAAATTATAAGAAGCACTGTTGACCACTCACACTATGTGGACTTCAGGCAAACAGGGAAGCTGATAGATCTAAAATAGTCATACCTCTGATTTCCATTCATCCCTGGAATTAACTTGTTTGAACTATGAAACTAATGTGATCTCCATACTTCATACCACAACAAATGGTGAGCCAAGGAAGTGTGAAGATGACAGATGTTGCCAGACATGTTCATACAAAACTGTTTCAGTAAAGAGATCAAATCCTGAGTGGGAGCAGGTGGGGTGATAAGGAAGAATTTCTATAAAAGTCTAAAATGTACTGTCTTTAAAAAAGCTGGTCTTCAAAAAAGTGATGGAAAGCATCACTACAAGAACCTATTTATAAGATTCTACTAACAAGCAAAGACATGGTTTTAACTCACATATGTAATGTAACTCAGCACCATTAAGAAACATCAACTGCAAATCAAGAGAAGACCCTATACTTTTGTCCCCTTCAGTAATGTTTTCCCACAAAAGGAACAAGAGCCCTATCTTTATCTTCAAACTGCCATTAAAATCCTTCTGAAAGAGGGTTATATATAAATTGCACTAAATAGAAATGAAAGTATTCACTAGGGATGTGCGAAACAGGCCCTATTCAATTCAGATTTGGCCTAAATCAGGGACAGAGGTTCAATTCGTTGATTCAGATCACTGTCCCCGATTTGATTCAGCCGAATCTGAATCTGAAGGTTCGATGCCAATTCGGAGAATCAGCGATTCGGCCATAGACACAGCTTTAAATGTTTTTTCTACATACCTCAAGGTACCAGGTGTGGCTCATGAATGCTGCGAAGCTGTGGCAGATGGAGAGTCCCACAGGAGCATGGCAGGGGGGTCCCCCCGTTTGCTCAGTGGTGAACCCGGAAGTGGACCGGAAGTACTTCTGGTCCACTTCTGGGTCTGTCGGGGAGTGCGTGGGGGGCCCTCCACATGCTCCCCGGTGAACTCAGAAGTGGCCCAGAAGTGCTCCTGGTCCACTTCCGGTTCTGCTGCCGAGCGCACTGGGGAGCTCCCCCACACTCCTGTGGGACGCTCCATCCGCCCCACAACTGCAGCATTCATGAGCCGTCTGCTACCTTGAGGTATGTAGAAAAAACATTTAAAGCTGTGTCTATGTCCGAATCTCCAAATCAATTCAGAGGGTTCCAATTCGATTTGGAGAGACTAAAGGGTCTCCTGATTTGATTCAGATTCATAGATTTGGCCACCAAATCAGGCTGAATTTCCACCAAATTGAATCAGCAACTAAAGCTTTGCACAGCCCTAGTATTCACCAGTAGGTTTGCTGATCAGGATTTCTAATCCATGGCTGAAACAGAACCTTTTACCTTTGAAAACCTAGTTGTTGTGGCTTGAACTGGTAGCACGGTGTCTTCCTCACACTTCTCTCTATCACAACTCCAGCATCCAGATCATCCATGAGAATTAAATCAGGAAAGAGTCAGAGACACCATACCTTCACCAAAATAGCTAACAGTTCAGTCAGGGAATACCTTTCCTCTACAAATATGTAACAGCCTACCCCTAAAGAAACCCACCAAGAATATATTGGTCCACCCCAACTACTGCCATTTCCAGTCCTCCTGTTCCTAAGCAAGCTCATGGAGAAACTAGCCAAGACAACTACAGTCTCGCATAATTTTAGACGTGGTACAATCTGGTCTAATTAATACCAGGACATGGATCTGAAATCACATCTCTTAGGGATTTGAAAGTTCCATCCTATCCTGGTGATGATGACCTTGCCTTAGGTCATGCTTTTTGTCATTTCTCAAGTGGACTACAGTAATATGATACATTTAAGCATGGAGCCTTCCAGACTTAGGAAACTCCTTCTAATAGAGAATGCTGGACTGTACACCTTCTTTGTGAGAAAGGAATGCACAAGTGCACTAAACCTGACCTCCACTCCCTATACTAGGTGTCCATAGCATTTTTAATCAAATTCAAGATCTTCATTGCTAGCTTCAAGAAGCTTCATGGACTGGGCCCAGTATAGGTCTAAAATATTGTTTCAAACTCCCAGGTGAAATATGTGGTCAACAACTATGCTCCTCTAGCACCAGAGAATTCCCTACCATTAGAGTAAATCTCATCTGTGCAGGGGACTTTTTTCAGAGGCCAGTCTAAGACAGTCAAAAGTATTGTCCCCCAAATTAGGGCCCAACACAAGCCTCAGTACCTTCCACTCCAAACATAAGTGCATTTCTTTGACTTTCTCTATATAAAACACATTGCACACTTTTTTAGAACAATCAAACACCTAAAAAACTTACTAAATATAGAGATCCTACAGAACACATTTCTCCCACTGGAGAGAAAACAATAGTCATATCACTTAATACATTATTGAAAGGGGCTTCAATACTGTAATGACTAGCATGGCAAAAGAAACGATATAGAATAGCAGATTAGACAACTATTCTGGGCCCCTGGCCCATGATGGAGATGGAGACAGAGATGGAGCCCAGGGCCTGCTAACCAGCCCTAGTCCCTTGAACAGACTAGTAATAGTAAAGGAGGCCTTAAATAAAATAGCTACCCACCACAAGTGCAGGTGGTGATTTACAGGCCTGGGGCAGAAGTAGAGGGCCAGGTGACAAATTAGAAACTCAAAGTCAGGCTCTAGCACAGAAGGGGTAGTCTGGCTGTAGGAGCTGCAAGAGGCAGAGCTCCAGGGAGGAGCTGGTCCAAGCTGCCTACAGAGGGACGACTTTGTGCCACAGAAGAGTGGAAGAAACCCAGCACCTCAAACAACAAGAGGTATGTACCCCAAGCCTTTGTGTTGGGACTACCACAATATGAGATTAACCCTGACTGGAGAACCTTTTGTTTTGGGAATGGCACTCATGCTGTGATCTATGTTTATGCTGGAGGATTGGAGACTACTGGGTGCTGCAGGAGTACCCAGCACAGGGCACTTTCAGGGCCTGAAGCCCAGTGGGAAGTGTGAGGCAGAAACCCAAACACTGCAGAAAAAGGACTGCTGTGTGCTGCAGGACTAAGCGTCTGGTGGCAGAGACTGGTAGGCAGGGGGAGGAGGTGCAAGCCCAGAGCCCTGTAGAGTGCTTAGGGGCATAGAGCCTAAGGGGGAAGCTGGGTCTGGAAGTTTGGGTTTCTAGTGCAGTGGACCTTGAACAGAAAATCTCAGCTAGATTAAAGTGGACCAAAGTCAGAGGGGACCTCAGCTCAGACAAGGATCTACCTCCAAAATCCACTCCTGCCTCCTAGGGGCAGCTTTCCTATAAAATTATAACATCATGGCATAGCAGGCCAGATAACAATGGGAGACAGGGCCTGAGAGGCCAGAGGGGATAACTAGGTGGTGAGCCAGGAAGAAGACCTTGCTGCTCCAATGCTGGGCATGTTACACCACATATTAATATAATTTGTATTATTTTCATTTTGTCTTGCTATGTTCAATCTCCAGCTCAACCTACAAACACATGCCAGAGGCTCACACAATTAATCCTTGAAGACCCCTTCCAGGAGTGCCTACCCACCCCGCCTTCACCCTGTCCTCCTCAAGCTTCCCATCATCCTCCCCATTTAAAAAGCCTCCTTTCCCTAACCAATTAGGGAATTTATTTATTTTGAGAATCTCTCTCTGCCACAGGACAGTATGTATGACAACAAAAAGGGGTCCATTTGTTGCTTGCCTTGCATTGCCTCACTCTGCCTACATACCAGCTGCATACAGTGCAGCAGAAGTTTCATTCTGAAAACCTAGACAAGCAGTAGTGCCATCTAGAGTAGAGATGATACTAGTCCAGCAAGACCCTCTAGTAGCTTGCTGAAGTCTAAGTGCTAAGCACAAGATGGCTGGGCAGAATAGAGTTATTATGGCTGTAGTCAAGGCACAGCCCACACTTAACCTGGACCTGACTAGCACATATGGAAATCTGCATAGATGTAATGGTCTATTCAGGCTCTTTATTGTCCCTATGTACATTATGTCTATTTAAATAAAGAATCTGCATACAATCTGTAGCACCCAAGCTTTCCAGCATAGATATTACATTATCATTAAAATTGTGATTTTTTTTTTATACATTATACTCGGTGTATTAAATGAGCTTTAAAAAGGATGATGACAAGCCATTTGGCCTTTAAAATTGTATATTCTTGTCTGGAATGTGATCCCTAATCCAACTAAGGCATTTTTTTTAAATTGATCCTTCAAGCACTGATTTTTTTTTTTTTAAGAAGCACTTAATGTAAATCCTATATCCAAATACTGAGCCAAGCAGAGCACACTAAGCTTGTGAGATCTGACAGGATCACAGCAGAAGTTGGTAAGGCTGTAGGCCACACTTCCAGGAAGCATATGGAAACCAGCTACCATAGAAAAAACATGTAATATAATGAACAGCAATATTAAGTACTCTGCTGAGGAGCAATGTTCACTGAAATTCACACTAATTAAATTAATATGGTAAAAGTCACTTGTTAGAAAAGCTCTCCCCTCCCCAGGATAGGGTCCTTAGTAATGCCAGGCTATGACCATTATTAAATATCCCCATAGAAATGAGGTGAGTCTGACAGCTGTGGGGTTTGTTTGCTTGCTTGTAATTTAGTAACTGTAATAAACTACTATATTTTTACATTTAGGAGAGGTAAAGCCCTAATTTGTATAAGCCTATACAAAGATTTTGTATTATATGACTGTCAAGTAGGAAGGGAGTATTCTTAAAATAATATCAGTATATTGGCACAACCCCAAGTGTGTACACAGTTATATTGGTATGACAAAGGTACTTTATAAATTATAAGGTAATTGCCTTGCACAGGAATGCACGTTATACATGTATAACTGTATCACACTAAACAAATCATTCCATATGAACTATGCCACTATTGTTAAAGCAGTACAAGTCTTGTACAGGAACTACCTGCTACCAATGTTTCTTCTTGGCTAGGGACAGAAGTTACACATTAACTGGTTTAAGTCTTCAGAAACCAGTTTAAACCTGTAACAGAACAGAAGTTCAGTGCACATAAACCATTTTCAAAATGGCTGAAACTGTTTTAAGATGAACCTGGTTGACCAAAATCAATTAAGTCTGATACTACATTCAAACCGGTATATGATACTTCTGTCCCAGACCCCTTCCTGATTCAAGTTAAATCGGAGTCCCTCAGCATCCCAGCATAGACTGTATGTTCACTTCCTCTTCCTGCGGCCCCCAAGGTTTCTGGGATTTGCAGTCCAAACCCACAGTAGCTCAACTCTGCAGGGCTGCTCATTACTTCATCTTCATGGTTTCAGGTGCCTCTCAGATTTGTAGTCCATGATCACAGCCAGCAGGACTCCACAGGGTTGTTCCCTTCTGTTCAATACATGCTCACTTCAGAGAAAGGACTATTCTTGTTCAAGCTTTTATGAATTCAATGCCACTACTTTTTTCCTTCACTCACCTCCTCAGCCTGGCAGGAGCTGCCCCCACCCAGGCAGACTGAATTGATTCAGACTCAGGCTTTTTGACTATGTGTACTTACTATGTGTACTTAGTCCTTGAGGGAGACTATGGAAATTTGTTGCAACTACAACCTCCTATAGTGCTTGTAGGGGTGTCTTCACTGTATTCCCAACTGGCATCCCTTTATTACCCCCTCAGTCCCAACCACACCGCTGTACTTTTGACTCAAAAACAGTTGACCCTGTTTTTCATTTGGCCCCCCTCTTTGAGGAGGTGGCCATGTTTTGATGTGTGGATTATTTTGTACACTTTTCATCCCCCCCTGGCAGGTCAACCAGGTTAACACCGTTTATGAAGGGGCAAGAGCAAGCATGGATGCAACGGGAGGGAGTGGAGAGCGTCATTTCTGGAGCTGTTGCCATATAAGGATCGACGCGCCGAGAGAGAAGGGGAGCAGTGGGACATGAGGTCTGGGAGATAAGGGTTATTTCTTGTAGGTCTGGGTTTATTTCTGGGTTATTTCTGGGAGGTCTGGGTTATTTCTTGTAACCCCGGGGGTTACAAGAAATAATGGCCACAAGCTAGCAGAGAGCAGATTTAGATTGGACATTAGGAGGAACTTCTTCACAGTTCGAGTGGCCAAGGTCTGGAACGAGCTCCCAAGGGAGGTGGTGCTCTCCCCTACCCTGGGGGTCTTCAAGAGGAGGTTAGATAAGCATCTAGCTGGGGTCATCTAGACCCAGCACTCTTTCCTGCCTATGCAGGGGGTCGGACTCAATGATCTATTGAGGTCCCTTCCGACCCTAACATGTATGAATCTATGAATTTATGAATCTATAAGGGAGAAGGGGAAAAAAAGAGAAGAGAAAGGAATGATGAAGGACCCGTCGGAGAATCTGCGGAGAAACTAAAGTTGGTCGCTGTGGGAGCGAGAAGGAACTAAGAGAGGGGCAGATCCCCAGGAGGACTCCGAGGGACGTGGAATATCCATCCGCAATAGTAAAAAAAAAAGGATTTTTATAGCAAACTCTCCTCCTATGGTAAAGACTGGTTCTGTTTAGTCACCAAGAGGATTCAAGTTTACAAGTTAAAAAAGAAGACTAATTAGTGACTCTGACATAAAAAAAAGAGAAACAGATTGCATGCAGGGAGGCCTGAAAAAATAAGATTGCTCTTAAAATTGGGGGACATTGAACCAAATAAAAGAAAAAGAAGATCCTAGGGAAGAGTTAGCCCATTAATACCAAGTTCAGTTCAGTCGTGTTTTAACTGTTAAAGAGTAGAGTCACTCCCAGTAAGAAGAGTTACAAAGTTAATACTTTAAGGGATGCAATGAATATGCTCAGTTTGACAGGTGTGGAACTTAAATGAATGTTGTAAGAGCAAAATAAAGAAAAGTCAATGATTTAAACAGACTGTGCTTGGATATCTAACTTCAAGCTCGGTTGTATATACGAATAAGCGGATCAGCTGATATATAGCTCTTGCACGCAATCACCATTAAAAGGTTATAATAAGGGCAAGCTAAAAAAAAATAACCCTCCTGACTAATAATATTTAAAATTAATATTGATATTAATAATAATAATATCAAAGACGTGGTAGGCCGGAAAGTCGGGGCATACTGACAGTTCATGACACAGCGGCAACCACAGGTAAAGGCACCATAAGCAAAATCCCTACACCTTTCATCAGCGATCTATCCACAGTGTTTTATTTTTAAAGAAGAATTTCATGGCTATAGGTGCATTCTGTCATTAAAAGATTTGCAGACATATCAGAACTGCACAAAACTCAATAACTTTCATTTTAAAAATAGACTATAGTTGGAGGTAAAAAGCTTTGATATCTGTGAAGCAAAATGCTTCAAAAAGAAAAAAAACTCAATGTTTTGGAAATACATATTAAGTAAAGGTGTTTTGTTTTTTGCATGCGTTTCTGGTGGGTTTTTTTTTTATTGGACACAAATCTCTGAGCCTGGATCTCTACCTCTGGAGAACATTACTTCCACAGTCCAGATAATTGTTCTTCCTTCCAAAAGGTTAGGAGATAGTAAGTAGCTCCACCATTACAGCACTCAGGTAATGAAAGGTTTAGTTGTCTCTAGAAAGAATGCCTCTTTTAGTCACAGATTATTGTTTGTCATATTCCTTTGTTTGCCATTGTAATCTCTGTAGTCATTCCCATTGATAAACAAACAAGTGAAAAGATGCAATGAGGTGTAAGAATAGATTTGCACAGGGCAGACAACTGAACATTTAATTTATTTACCTCTCCTAACAGATACCTGGGGTGACATTTATTAATAAACGGCATTATCAGGTGTCTGATATGTAGCTCACAGAAATTAATTACCCAGCCCATGGTAAAACCATAACAAGCCTGCAGTGCTGTAACATTTGTGCTAATTGAAAATGAGATAAGTGCTGTGGGTGCAATTTGCATTCAATGCAGTGTATTAATTATCTTCAGTTCTCTTCATGATAAATATACCTGACTGAAACACTCTGCTAATTTACAGGGTAATAGAGTCATAAGTGGATTCCCTTAGGTGACCAACTAAAGGCATCGGGCTCTTCGCAACATCAAGGCCTTAGTCTTTTCCAAGCACTTAAATTGGCTAGCAAATGTTATATGATTTTCTTCAGACTGAGTTGAAAGTACACAGCAGTAAACTCTTATTATGACCTATTCTATATTCAATATGAAATTAGAAAAAAAATAACACTTTTCCATTTCATAAAGTTAAACAAGATACATTTCAATCCCCTTAATGACACACCGCAAAGCTTGATGTTATCCCCACAAAGAAGGGACCCGTTTTTTCCCCTCATTCATTTCAGTGTCATATTATCTTGCAATTTAATTACATTTTTTGTGTGGAATATAAATTAATTGACTCTTATAATACCAGTAATGATCAGGAAAATACAGATTTAAAGATACTGTGTAGTTCCAGAAGATTAAAGCACTAATTGTTCCACTCTCACTGACTATGATTTATACAGGGATCAGGTTACAAAACCAATATGTGCTCAGGTCAAAGCTCCGTGGTACTACCGTACAATTAGGAATAATGCTTTTATAAATGGGCCCAATAATGCAAAAGCTCTTCACTAATCCTGGCCTCTTTAAACCAGAGTTCATGCATTGTCTAAAGGCAACTGCTTACATTGTACACAGTCATTGTCTTTCAATCATCTTCGTCCTAGTTACTTGTGATAGCCTGAATTTATCACTAACATTGGAGGTGCTGTTAATAATTTAACAATGAATTATATAAAGATTTGCCATGAATAATGAGGAGCACTTTCCTGTGCTGCCCTTGTAACAGAATGGGCCCTTACGTGCTCAAGTCTTTTTTTGGCCCAAAGACAGGTGATCCAAACAGCCCTCAAACTATCTAGACCTGGAGGTGCCAAAACTCACTTAGGCCTTTCATTTTGAGCTGAAAGTTTTGTAGGCACCTGGAATCACAATTCTGTGCATGCTCTGGACTCTCTGGCCTAAACAGATCAGCACTTAACTGTGGCATAAAAGCTGGAGTCCAGAAACCAGGTAGAGCAGCATGGAAGTCTCATAAGGGGCTTGATCAGGCATACTCAGAGCAAATTTAAGCCACTCCAACAGAATCAGGCCCCTGACAAAAAGCAATCACAGATGGCTTCTTTTTAAATGCAGCTCGAGGAGGAAACAGAACTTTTATAGTGGTGAGAGGACTCTCCCAGGAAGTGGGACACCTGGGTTAAATGTCCTTCTGTGTCTGAGGGTATTCAAACAGGCATCTCTACCTCCCAGAAGTGCACCCTAATCACCTGGCTATAGCCGATTGTGAGTGAAAGGCACCCTTTCAATCCTTCCTGTTGAAGAGGTGCCCCTGGGCAGAAAGAAATCCAGATTCCTTTCAGAAGTACAAACAAGATACAGTCTGGCTTATTAACCCTTATTAACCTACTGATTAGTGCAGTGACCTATGAGGAAGCAGTTCTGGAGAAGCAGCTCTAGTTGCTGGTGCCTAGCTGGTTCCAGTCACTGCTCTCAGGATAGCATTTTATATTATATATACATTGGTAAGGAAAAAAATACTGCTGGTTGAGTGCTCTAATCATAAGAGTATTACATTAGAAGTGGCTGGAGGCAGTACCTCCTCCTCCTCTTCCTCCTTCTCTGGCTGCACTTTGAAAGAAAGAAAACTCTCAGGAGAGGTTTCTGGGCTCTGGTTCTTTAGTGGCTGGAAGAGCCCCCTTGCAGCCCGGAGTCAGGAGTTGATATTCTGGAGAGGAGCAAGAATTCAGATACATCCCTGGCTTAGAATTTCCTATCAGGTAATTCTAGGCATCTCTCCATATAATGGGCAGGTGTTTTTGGATCCCATGCTGAGGTTCCTAATTCACCCCACACAGGGAGCTGGGACACTCAATTCAGAGCTATGATTGAGTCCACTCTGTGAACCAGGTGCCCAGAAGTTGGGTTTTTCAGAGCCTAATCTGTAAGCAGTGAAGTTCTTTATGGACCTAGACTACAGTGCCTTATGCTCCTATACACTTTCTGCCACCACAAAAATCAAGCCAGCTTTATAGTTATTGTAGAACAGGGATTTTAAAAAACTCACAAAGGTGTTTAAGGGACTCATATGCCAGCCAAGGGGCAGTCAGGACCAATTTGTAACAGAGGCTGAGAGAGAGATGCTAAAGATTTAATTTGGTTCAGGAGGAATATAAAACAATCCTTTTAAACAGATTATCTCTGATGGCAGCACAGACAAAGGGATCCTGCACATATTCTAAGAGAGATCACCTTTCTGTGTGCTTTTTAAAAGAACAGTTAAAATGGAGAGAAAACCCTTGAAGCTGTTATTGTGTCTCTTTAACACACATCATCCAGAAACATGTTTCTTTTGAAAACTTTTTTGCCTCAAAGCCAATAATCATTTTGTCAAATTAATATAAAAATTCAGTTCAATAAGAACATAAAAGAGTGACATTTCAAAGCTATTTTTGCTTGTGACTCACTAACATCTACCCTGTCATCTATTATATCATTCAGATCATTTTCTTGCTCTCTGTTAATGAATTTTTAGAAGGAAAAAAAAATCTATTGTTCCTCACAGCACCTCAGAGTTTACTTGACTGGAGTGTTTTCTTCATACAATCATCTTGACCAGTAGTGAATTTTCTGGCACCCCACACTTCACATTCAGTATCTAGTGCAAGAGAAAGAAATTGTTCATATAGTTAAGGTCCCTGTGTGCCAGTACAAAAGTTCGTTGACATTGATGTACCTATGGGAGGATCACCTTGGTGCCAAGTTTACCCCCAGCTAGTATAGAGCCAAATCAGCAGGTTCGACATCATACTGTGCTTTTGTATTTCAATAGCTGCCTCTGAGGCCATGGGTGTCCCACACAGTTTAGAGCAGGTCTTAGGCTGTCTTGCCAGGGAATGGGCTCGCACATGCACACATGCAAACACATGCATGCTTGCATGTGTGCGCACCCACATACACATTTGCATGCACACACATGCACATGCACACACGCACACAGGCCCTCAGGAGTATTCTGGTTACTATACATATAACCTACCCTCTAGCCATATGCTTTTCAACGATAGCCAAATATATTAATTAAACAAATATAAATACCCGTGTGAAAACGGGAACATCTCAAAACACCTCAGTGTAAAACTTTCCACATGAGGTACATGAACTTTCAAATAATGCAGACTGGGTTTTCCTCCCCTATATTTTCACAGGGCTAAACAGGACAACATTATTGGCAACTACAACTCTAATTAGTTAATTTCCTCCAACCACCTTACAGATTACACTTAAGTAATAACACTTAACAAACATAGGCATGGCAAATTTTGATAGGGATTCATTTGCAGTTGATGCGCTTCCAGAAATAGACCTGATTTTGCTGGAATTGTTGTTCAGAAGAAAATTTTACAAAAATTCTGACCAGCTTGAAGTTTTGTGTTTTGAATTTTTTTTAAGCATTTTTTTATCCTCACAATCAACCAAAATGATTTTTAGCCAGAATTTCCTTTTAGAATTTAGAAACTTTTTCGTTTTGTTCTAATTCAAAATGAAGCCAAATTTTGAAGTCTTAAAACCCTACATAAGATGCAATTTCCATACTCTAAACAGCTGTAAAACATACAAGTAATAACAGCAACAACTAGCTTTTATACAGAATGCTTCCTTGGTAGACCTTAAAGTGCCTTATACAAGAGGCTAGTCTCCTTATCCCCATTTTACAAATAAGTAGTCTGAGGCATTAGAAGATGGAAGTGACTTGCCCAAGATTACCCAAGAGGTCAGACAGTAGGAGTAGAACTGTACACTCCAGAATCCCAGCTCAGTGCTCTATCTGAGGCAACACTTTCTTCTTTATAATGTCTCTTTACATTTTTACCTCAACTAAAGCAGGACACCCAGTGTGATGATGGAAAAAAAATATTAACAAAACCTTAACTTTTAGTATGAAGCACACATTTGTTAAATAGACATCCTAATGGCATTATTGTAGCTAAAAACAGAGACTTGAAAATGCTGTATACATTATTACTCTCATTATCTACCAACTGCAAGAATGCTGTACTAAACTAACTCAAAACACCTCAGGTAAGGTAATTGCTACTAATGGATTTGAAGTGTCTAAAATTGAGCGTTATTACCCAGTCATCACATTCTGGAATCTGTAAAGCCGTTGGATATTGCAGTTACTAGGCTCGCTCACCTCTCAATCATAGGAGAAATTTGAGAAAAGGGGCAAGCTCTCTTTCATCCTGCATTGGAAGAAAAATACAACAACGACACAATATTGAAGCAGCCTGTTTGTACTTCTCTAGTTAAGAAGGGGTCAGTACTTGCTTTATAAGCCACTGTTTTCAGTTTGGAAAACAAGTACAAAAGTTTGCTCTAGAATAGAAGCTCACATAGAAGATCCAGGCCTAAGGCTTACAAATTTTCTCACTATTTTTACATTTAAATAAAAGAATCATTCAGGCCCTCAAAATTAAACTTAAATAAAGATGAATACGAGCCTGTGAGATGTATTCAGACTCTAGGCTAGGTCCACTCCACTCCAGCAAACTTCCAGTCCAGCAAACTTCATCATTCCTGAGCCTCTGTGGCAATCAGAATTACTTTTACTTGTGCTCTATAATATTTAGAAGACAAAAATCAGTTTACAGAGCTGGGGCATGGATCTGAGCTTTTTTCAAAGTTCATGGGTAACTGAAGTAGGGCATCTTGGCTTCTCTCATAAAAATGTAATAAAATAAAATTTTATTACACCAAGCTGAGAGGGGTTGCAAGCATTTTGAGAACAAAAAGATGTGGAGAAATTCAAGAGATGGTTTTAAATCAACAAGATAATTCAATAATGATACATACAAAGTGCCTCACTTATGACGGCGAAATCAAATACACCAATGCAAATACCATATTTATTCAAATACAATATAAGGTTTTTCCTCCCAGTTAGCATGGGGGGAAAAGCCCCTCATCTCATATTTACATACAAAGAAACCTCTTTAAAAACACTGTCTATCATTAAACTGCTGCCAAAAGCAGCATGTGCTCAGCAATGGAAACTAACTATGATCTGATTAAATGCAGCCAGTACTTAGCATGACTATAAAACATATGGGCTATATTGGGTAAACACGCTGATGGGAACCTACCACAAAGACAGATTAGTGAAGCCTATCTGAATGAGATATATATGGCAGTGCCCATTGCATGCAGTTTGCTTACTGCTGACTCATTTTCAAGTCATGGTGAGCCACTACACTTCCTCTTCATTCCCATAGCTGAGCTGCACCTTTCTTTCCCATTTCCAATGGTTCCCATTTCTTCACCAGCCTGAAATATCTAGCAAACATCACAAAGTCAGGCACCAAACACTTTGCCCAAAATCCCTCTGTCACCCCCTCTCTCGGCCTATTGCACATGATTAATGTGGCCTTGCCCTCCATGAGATGAAACTGGATCAGGTTGCCTTGTGCCTCATCTGCATATAATTTTTTGGAGGATCCCAAGACTCGTGATAAGAACATCTGGTTCTAGTCATGGGCAGGGGACTAATTAGCACATGGATACTTTGTGGGCAACATTTGGAGTACACACACATACTGAGCAGTGCTGAGCTGTGGAGTCACCATGGCTTGAAATGCTATCGACTCTGCTAGGGTCCAGCCCAATGACCTATATGCTAAAACATGAGCATTTTGGTTTTGAACTAATAACATACATAGTTTGTAGGGGTGCACTGATAAAGATATTTTGGGCCAATACTGATAGCCACTTTGAAACAAGCCATATCAGCCAATACCAATCCAATTGCTGATATGCAGCAGGGCAGTTTACAGAGCAGTGTCCAGCTGGCAAGTCTGTTGTGGAGGAAGCAGTTGGGGAGGGGTAAATCGAGGCCCCTATGGTGAGGGAGGGGGGCTGGGGCTGGGGCTGGGGCAGATGCTGCACAGCCAAGTGGGACATAGGACAGGCTCATCCAGAGGGCACGGGGGGATGGGCATCTTCCACCACTGCACGTATCCCAGGAGGGCAGGGGGAAGGCATGTGGCCCTGGATCAGCACATAGGGTGAGGGCAGGCTGCTGCTGCAGGCTGGGGCCAGGGTTGTGCTGGGCTGTTCCCAGTGGAGGGCTGAGCTGGGCTGCACTTGGGGTGGGCAGTGGTGGTGCTGGGAAAGGAGCTATTGGGCAGGGGCTACAGCCACCCCAAAATTCACTGTAGATCTCCCAACCCCTGTTTCTGGTGCCGCTGCTGCCGCCCACCCTAAGCACTGCCCCAGCCCAGTCCCCTGCCAGGAAGAGCCAAGTGCTTCCCTGGCCCCAGCCTGCAGCAGCAGCCCGCCCTTGCCCCACAAACAGATCCGGCGGCACTCACCCCCATGGTTCCCCTGAGGTGTGTGTAGTGGTGACAGTTGCCCCCCACCCTCCACACCCACCAGAAAAGCTGCTCACAGCTCCGTCCCACACTCTGCCCCAGTTTTGTAGCACCTGCCCCTGCCCCACTCCCTCCCTCACCATGGGGTCCTCAACCTGCCCCCACCACCACTGCTTCCTTCCCAACAGAATTACCAGCCAGACCCAGCTGCTCCACGCTGCCAGGCTGCATTCATGTTGGCCAAAATAATATAGTTTTCCAGTGGGGGGGACCCTATAAACCAAAAATATCTAGATTTTTATTTTAATTTTTAATTTAATCTCTATCTTTCATCCCCCTTTTCCCTTGGGGAAAAACATTAAAAATGGGAAAAGATGGGGAAGGCCAGAGACTTCAAAGCATTCCAAATTTCAGGAATCAAAACATGTAGACTTTTTCAAATGCCTGAAAAACTCTGCAATAGTGCAACTAAATGAAAGTATATGTGCCATTGAGAAATGTTCATAAAAATTATTGATACTTTCCAAACATACTCCATAGTCAAAGTCCAAAGAACTTCAGTGACTGTAGAAAAACTGAGGTATGTGTATGTTTGGCATAATGCTTTTCCAGTGTGATGGATAAAAAATAAAATTGAACACGATGCATAGGTTATGAGAGAACAAATGACAGGAAAGTACCTTGGAGAGGCAGATTCCCTTATGGAAATCTGTCTTCAACAGGACAAAAGAAAGATCGTTCACTCCATCCTTTCTAAGTGGCAGAGAAAGAAGAACATTATGCTACTCTTACACCCGCTCCTTTTTTCAAAAGATTAAGTAGGCCACATTTTCAATAAATTGTGATGTGAAATACTGAAAAGTCTTGACATTAAACACCTGAATAACAATTTTGAACTCTCTGAGATGCTGAGTACTCACAGCCCCTACTAGAGTCAATGGGAATCTTGTGCTTTCAGCCCCTCAGACAGTAGGCCATTTTATTTAGATGCCTACATGTAAATCTAGGTGCTTGCATTCAGAAAGTACTTTACAAATTATGACTGAAGCACCAAAATAAGAGAAAGCAATAAGCAGGTTTACTAACAAAGAGAATGCAATTATTGTAGCATGCAAGAATGGGGTTTTTTTAGCCGAGCATCAACTGCACTTTTAAATTCAAGTAATTAATTTCAAGTTGCAGAAATTGATCCAAAGTCTTTTGAAGTCAAATTTTTAAAAAAGGCTTCCATGGTTTCAGTCTTTTTTTAAAAACTAGGCCCTTAAGAATACTGAATTATCCTAGCTCATACCTCTGTATGCTCTACAAATCAATTTACAGAGGAAGAAGTTAAGTGTGCCTGTTTTTTTAACTATAAAAAGGGGATGTTTCTAGAGTATTAGCTAGTTGATAGTTTGAGTTGTGAATAGCATAAATATCACTTAGAAAAGGGGTGGGCAAAATACAGCCCGCGGGCCAGATCCTACTTGCCAAGCTATTCTATCTGGCCCATAGGGCTCCTAAAAAAATTTTACAGATTCATATTTCTCTGCCCCTGGCTGCCTGTCAAAGATGACAGGAGTCAGCAGCAGTAGGACCCAGCGGCAGCAGTAGCAAGTCCCACCAGCATCAGCCCCCCGCCAGCCCCTCTGTCCCCAGCCTTAGCAAAAGCTTCTGGCCTGGGAGTCTGGAGCTGTTCCCTCCACCTAAGAGGGAAATTCAGGTAAGAATGGGCAGAGGGCAGGGAAGGTCACCAGTGCAGCAAGAGCCAGCTGGGTGCAGCTGGCACCATGTAGTTCCCAGCTGGCAACCACACAGTTCTCCCACTGCATCGCATCGTCCCGGCCCTGCAGCAGGAACCACGTGGTGCCAGAGCTGTGGGTGGTGAGCGGCAGGCCATGGGAGGAATGGTCGGGGTGGGTGGGGAGGGAAGGAAAGTGGTGGGGGAAAGGCAGTGGGGGCAGGCATGGGGTGGGGAAGTGACATCAGGTGGGAGCACGGGGCCACAGGTGTCAGGGCCCGCAGCAGCAGGAGCCAGCTGGGAACCATGAGGTTGAGCTGGCTCCTGCTGCATTCTGCAGTCCCAGCATTGCAGGCAGGAACAACACGCTGCTGAGAGGTGCCCAGCCCTGCTGCACTGTGCCGCTTGGTTTCCCAGCTGCAATGCCAGGATCACAGAACGCAGCAGGAGCCAGCCCAATCCCCATGGTTCCCAGCTTGCTTCTGATGCCACCTCTACCGTGGCATGCCTAAAGCTCCTGCACTCGTAGCAGTGAAAGCCCCATGCTGGAGCCCACTGCCTTCCCCATCCCTTGCTGTGCAGATCTCTGGACTCCACCTGGGGTAGATGGAGCCTGTCCCTCACTTCCCTGCAGAGTTCAATGCAGGGCTTCCCCATGCAAGGTCGGGAGCTGCAGGCACACGATGCGGAGCCTCCATGATAGAGGCATCTGGGTAGGCTGCGCTCCTTGTCCCCACGCGCAGCACTGCCCAGAGCCGCACCCCACCAAGCACCAGTGCCTGCACCAGACACAAGCTCCCTGAGCCCCCCCACCTTCCACCTGCTGGTGCTGCCGGCAGCAGGGGCTATGTACCATGTGGAGGGGGGGGGGCCCTGCACCCCACAAATCTCACATACCCACACCTGACCCCCACTGACATATATACACACCCAACATACCCTGTGCCCCCACACACACCCCACCATACACTCACCCCACACACCCCCACGCACACAATATAAGAGTGAGACTGCACCAGAGTTTATTCCTCCTGGGTACAGCGTTTACACTTATGCTTGGGACTGCAACACGTTGAGCCAGAGTGGTGCAGTCCTGGCTGGCAGGGGCCCCCAGGGGTCAGCATGCCAGCCCAGAGCTGCTTCACCCTGGCTCAGTGTGCTGTAGATGGTCTAGCTGGGGCACAAGAGTGCTACAGTGTGGAGCTAGCTGAGAGGCAACCCCAGCACTGTAGCACTTCTCATGCCCTAGCCAGCCCCAGTCACCATTTACATGTGCATTGCAGTGGAGTAAATAATTCTGCCATAGGATAGTATTTGTGTCAGGAAGTACTAACCTATGACAAAATTAATTAGTTTACTCTAGCTTAATAGCTCCGCATGTGTAGATGGTGATGCTTTACTGTGGAGCTAATTAGGCAACTCCACAGTAACCATCTCATGTAGATGTCCCCAGTATTTGAAGTAAGGCAAAAACCAGACAGTGATAGAGTGGAATGAAACAAATAAATATAAAAGTATTCTTAATCTCAAGAAGTCACATATTCCTGACAGAGGGGTCTTGTCTGTGCAAGCAAAGCATCCCATCTCTGACAGCAGGCAACAGTAACAGGTGCAGCTGAATCAAAACCAAGCACAGATTAATGGCAGGTGTTGTGCAGGGCAGACCATACTTAGCACCATTTTAGAAACAATTGTTAAAAATAGAACTGGTCAAAACTTTTACTCCAAAGCATTCTTTAAATCAAAAAATCTTCTGTGAAAGCAAAGAGGTTTTTTTTTTAAACAAGCTCTTCTTTTCTCACAATGATTCAGCTTTTGTTCAAACTAATAATTCCTGGGGAGGAGGGGGGTTTCCATTCCTCTTTGTCCTCTGGTGCTCTAAAATAGAAAAGGCAATTTTTCCAAGTGAAACTAAAGCCTGGGGTGTTTCTCCAGTGTTCCATATGGATAGGACATGGTAACAGAGAGACCTTGAGACTCAGATACAAGATTGCTTGATTCTGTTCCTGACAGTTCCACTGATGCACAGGCATGTTTGACACATGACTGTGTCTCTCTGTGCCTATAAATTTGCCCTTTTGAAAACAGGGCTAATACATACCTGTCTCTCAAGCATGTATGAGGTTCCAGTCACGTTTGTGAAGCCGTCCAGAAGCAAAAAAGCATAATAGTGTCAGTGTGTTCCACAGAACTGTTGAATCCAGAAATGACACAATAGCCAACTGCCTGACCAAAAGATTTAACATGTCAACAGGTGTTATGTTATGCATCAGCAAGGTGTAGATCACTCGAATCTAAAGAAGCGCCATGCCGTCAGTTCAGCTATCAACTAAAACAACATAGCCATAAAATCCTAAAGAGCCTCATGCACTTGTTACAAATAGTTTTATTCATTGACATGGTCAAATTAACAGGCAGCAATATTTTTTTATGATAGTCTTAGTGAAAAACTTAATCCCAGCATTCATTTAGTAGTAGTTTGTTATGGGCATTTAGTTGTGTTAATATTTATTTTAAAATCATGAAGCTTTAATCCAGGTGACTCAATCAAGTGAAAAACATAAGTCCTTTGCAGTTATACTTCTTTTTTTACTGTATTCCCAAATGACGTAGAACTAGCTGCATCAGTGAAGATAGATAAAATCTCAGGGCAACTAGTGCGCACTCAACCACATGCCTGACCTCTGCATTAATGTAGTTGGAGAGAGAGAGGAAGGACTATTTTGAGTCATAAGAACCAGCATAAAGCCCTAATGATGCAAAAAAAAAACCCATTGCTACCTGCAAGGGGTGAAGAATGATTGACTCATGACTTGCTGGCAACAGAATTGACTGGTCAGGATGTTTGTATTTCCCACCTCAGAACAATAACCAATCTTCACAACATGTGCAAATGTCTACATCCTAACTGGCACTTTAGCATACTGAGGATGCAATGTAGACATTTATCTTGATTATCTTAGCAGTCAGCCAATGACAGTTTATGCCCATCCTCTTGTCATTTTGCCTCTCCTGCCTCACTGATGCCAGGCTTTACTGTCCATCTGTCCACTCCACACTTTCTTCCCTACTGCTGGTTCTGCCTTCATTAAACCACTGTAGTAAAATGATCCGTTCTTACCCTCTGGACTCCTTTACCTTCAGCTGATCTCTCTGCTCCCCCCTAACCCTCCAAGACCTACTTCTTCTATAATATCTATAAAACATCTACCTTTAATCTACAAGATGCTGGCTAGGCTGAGAGGAATTGGTGGGCACAGAAGGGAATTGGTGAGGTTTTATTCACCAAGGCGCCCCCAGGGTTTACAAGAAATAATGGCTACAAGCTAGCAGAGAGCAGATTTAGACTGGACATTAGGAAGAACTTCTTCACAGTTAGAGTGGCCAGGGTCTGGAATGGGCTCCCAAGGGAGGTGGTGTTCTCCCCTACCCTGGGGGTCTTCAAGAGGAGGTTGGATATGCATCTAGCTGGGGTCATCTAGACCCAGCAGTCTTTCCTGCCTATGCAGGGGGTCGGACTCGATGATTTATTGAGGTCCCTTCCGACCCTAACATCTATGAATCTATGAATAGACTATAGTATTTTATCTATGCAAGATTTAAAAAACAAGTGTATAAAAAGTTGTTGCTATCTTTTGTCCTTCTCCTCTTCGTTATCTGAAATGTATATTTTACATTAGAAATGGTCTCTGCCACCAAGAATTTACAATATATAGATACAATATCTAGCAGAGTAAGGCCCCAAATGTAGCTACGGTTCCTTTACATTTCTATAATATAAACATTTAATATATAAAATAAGCAGGTAGTATGTCATCTGTTCTTCAAAGTATTTATGGATAGCTTTCCAGATATTATTGGTATTTATTTGAAATCTTCTAGTATTCAGAGGCCTCAGTTTAGAATCTGTTTATCCCTAGGGCCCACTTTGTAGTAGTAAACAGTTTTGGGGTGGAGGGAGGAGGTAGACAGATCTTGCCCCAAAGAGCACCACATCTAGGATAGAATAATAGACAAGCTGGTGACAGATGCAGACAACTTAGAGGAATAGGCTCACACAGGACAGTGTGATAGTGCAGCAAATGTTACAGCATTGCAGCCATTCCAAAGTGTAGGTAATAAACATTGACGTTTTGGTGAATGAGGTTTGTTGCCCCTCAAGATATAAATGCTGATGTATACAATGTGCCCTTCACAAACAAAGCATTTTGCTGAATTACAAACTTTAGCTATACGGATTGATGCCCCTTGCCACAGTGGGGCACTGCCTCCACCAAAGTTGGTGAGATGCAGCAGCTACAGTGCACAGCCATTATATAATGGCAGAAGCCACAGTGCACAGCCTCTATGGGCCACAGTTAAACAATATCTCACCCCATTAATGGAAAGGGAATGTAGGTAGCCATTTAGCCACTGGTCTTGGGAGACCATGGGGATTGCACCCTTGGTAGGTTACTGCGTACCACCACAGCTTCTTGAGTGGCTGAGGAGTCCGATGCGCAACAGGCAAACCCTCCGGCAAGATGCACATCAACTCGAGCTTGCACTGGCATGTCGAGTACCATTTTGTCTACCCTGCCTCTGACACCACTTCTCTAGCTCATCATCGACCCTCTCCATCTCGAAGCCATGTAGGCCCTTGCTTCACAGTGGCTTTCCACTTGCAGCAGTCTGAAACAACTGATTCCCAGCATTCCCATTTAGTGAGATACATGAAAAAAAAAGGTCTAGCTGTAGAAATGTGTGGAGAAATTGGCATATTAGGCAAACACTTTTAATAAATATGAATAAATAATAGTTGGTTGGGTTTGTTTCAGTAAAACTATTGGGAGTCAAGTATGTTTCAAAAGAAAATCATCAACTCAGGTATCTAGATGTTAAATGAATTTGGGCATCTTTTTAAAAGTTGTCCACTTTTAAAATTCCTGGTCTGTGGATTTTGACTGGGATGGTTTGATTTAGTCAGAGATGAGCCTGCCTTGAGCAGGGAACTGCATTAGATGACCTCATGAGGTCCCTTCCAGCCCTACTTTCCTACGATCCTATATTAGAGCATTCTGAATTCTGTGAAGAAAACGCTTCATAGTAACTACTCTGTAATATGTGAGCAAACAAGCTACTAGAGTGGGCAGTACAGCATACATTTCTGCATAAATTATTATAACATGCTGCGCATGCTTCCTCTCTCATGTAATGTCATTTTCAAAGTCCCATTTTCAGACTCATAAGCTCATGAGTCACTTTTGCAAATTCTGGTAGTCTCATTTAGGCACTTTGAAAATTTTGAATATAGTTCAGCTTGGAAACCTGAGCAGATGGATAATACCTTTCTTGGGGATCCTTTGAATCATTTATGTTTGTGTGAGCATGTATATACCCCCTTCCTGCCCCAACCATACAACATAGATATATAAAGGAACATGAAAAACACAAAATAAGCAAACACAGTTTTCATTTATTTCAGGAACTAGTGTCCTTACAGCTCAGAAATTTTACCTGAGAAAGGAAGTTTCACATGGTCAAGTCACTGTTTTAAGATAAAACAGTAAAGTAAAAATAGGATTTAAACTAATGAAGGTAAAACTTAGACAAGACTTAATAAAGGTAGGGCCATGCATGCTTGCACATGAATGAATGGAACAAGGGCAAGTAATGCACTTACGCAGTTTAGTAGTGTCTAAAGTAACTTTGATATGATGCCATATAATTGTCTCTAAAATGCCATCTGATCCTTACTAAGTCAGGATGCATTTTTTGCTTCTATAGCCTTTCTTCAAGTGATAGTAATATGAGAGGGGCAAAAAGGGAAAAAGCGGTTTTCAATGTTTGTCATTATTATAGGTTATATATACAGAAAGAAAGTTAATTAAGCTTTAAAAAATCCATCACACATCAATGGCTGCATTTTAATGAGTACAAAAAGTTGAGGTGTTTACTGCCAATTAAAGTGGTTTTTAAATAAGCATTAATTAACACAGAAATTCAGAAGAAAGTTATACCTTGTCAAAGCAAGGCCAGTGCAGGCTGTGCTCACTTCTGCTCCCATTCATATTCAGATAGTAATTACCACCAACCCTATATTTTCCATAATAATGAGGAGAGGCTGTCATGTCTGTCAAACAAAAACAAAACAAAAAAAAGTAGTGGGCTCAGAAATATTCTCAACCTGAAGTAAACTTTTAGAATTTTGCTGGCAAGAGCTCCCCCCGCTACACCATAGGAAACTGCATTTTTAGAGCAAGGAAACAAGTGAGGCCATAAGGGAGTTGCATTAAAAACCCTGGGACCTTATCCTCAGGGTCAGCAAGTGCTGAGTGATTGGGGGCCAAGCTGGATGTACATCACCTTTGCTCCCGCCCCCTGCCTCCACCTGGGCCATTTGAGCCCAGCAAAACAGAGGCATCTCAGCTCTCTTCCGATATACACCTGGTTGTGACAGCCCCCAAAGCCTGCTCCAGCAGACTGAGATCAGTGGAGCCCAAGGACACTGTGGTCACTCTCCTGTATTGGAGATTGGGTGGGCCAAAGGAAAACGTTACCTAGCTGTGCTAAATCTGTACAGTCTGGGGAAGGCCATGTGCCAAGGGAAACCTCAGCTTTGATTGCTCAAATCAATCCCACAGTCTTTGACTCTGCTGGAATAATGCAAAATGCCTAAATCAGGGCCAAGGGTAAAGCAGTCATCTTGCTCCAGCACCTAACATCATAGGCTGAGGTGGTATCAATGGGAAATAACAAATCAGTCACTCATGGCCTACCTGAGCCGAAATAGCCCTGAACAGCTAGCACTGTTAAGCTACACCAATGTCCTTAGAGACAAAGGAGTGATGTGGCTAGCATTCATGTCTGGTTGCCTCTGACCCACCACCCTGAATGACCAGGTACCCATTTACAGCTGAGTCAGCTGGGGAGAGCCTTCAGCACAAGTTCAGATTGAGGCACACACCTCAGGAACTGTCATGAGACATCTTAACCACTTGTTCATCCCATCCCCAAAAGAGAAATTAAGATACATTATCAAATGTAGGTAGACAGGCATCTTACTTCCTTAAATCAGTTAAAAGTAACTTGCTTAAAGACTTTCTAAAAGCAAAATCAGGGGCATTCTTGCTTCCCTAGGATGCAAAAAGAGTCTCTAATAGGGGGTTTTGTTGTTGGTTTTCTTTTCCTTAAGATATTTTGTAATAGTCCCTCGTATTGCAGATACTGGGAACATCAACTCTGGCATTCCCTGACATTCCTAGAAAGCTTCTTTGATGGGAGGAAATGAGGAGAGGAGCAGAAATTTAAGAGTTGCTTTTTGTGAACACTTGTACTCAAATGCTGGGGGGTGGGAGGGGCTGTATTTTTCCACAAAATCTTCCTTTCACTGAGAAAGTTTGTTATTCACTGGAGGTAAATATATGCTTTAAGAAAATAACAGGCTGATTATTTTTCCCCCCATTGTTTAGCTTTCTGCCCCCAATTATTAGAAGCACAACAGCCAGGGTCTGGACTCTGGGTGGCAGCAGAGGACAGGACAGCTTTGGTGGCCGGGTGGGCAGCTGAGATGGCTGCGTTTCTTGCTCTCTGTCTAAGTGAGTGCCTGGGGCTGATGCCCCGGTTACCCCCCCCCCTTGTTACACTACTGCCAATTATATACAAACTTCACTAGCTTTCCTGCTGTCAAGCCAAACAAGATCCAACAGAAAAACAAGCACTTTCAGGCCTTCTTTGTAGATCATTTTATAAAGAAAAGACCCCATCCCCATTACCAGCCCTTATCAGGTCATCTTTAAGAGTTATTTAATTAAAAATAGAGCACAATTATTAAGTACATTACTTTATCTATATCTAGATGCCTTTCTCCAGTACTTTTTACTCTGACGAAGTATGAGAAGTTTGTCTGGCTGAGGAATGCTGAACTGGGCCCTAGAATATTGCACTAGTTTTTCCTATAACCATAGTACATTTGAAAGAGATGGAGGATTACTTTATTGCTAGAAATAGTTGAGTGATTACTTCAGAGAAAGAACGGACGTAACACAAAGGAGTTTCCACGTACTGACAGGAAAGAG
>NW_005842341.1:400508-408600 GCF_000455745.1 Alligator sinensis
AAAGAGTGTTGCACATTTTAAATTCCACATTAAGCAGTACAATAATAATAAAAGCCCCAGCAACCCTTGTGATGTCTGAACTTGCTGACACTGATATATGGAGTGGACAACAGAGGAGGAAAAAAGAAATAGAGCCCAAAACAAACGCTCAGGGATGCTTAAGAGCATGATACAGAAACCGACTGCCAGAAATGGACTCTTTGTTTGTAGTGAAAGTTTTCCACTCAAGGCAAGTATATTTAATAGTTTACATCTGGTTATGACTGTAGTGGATAAGAGGCAGTATCACACTACCCATGACATTTGAGGTAGATTAAAGAGAACTTCAGCTAAGAACCAATTTTAGTTTAATATGAAACCCATCAGTATACATGTGTGTATTTATATGTCGCTTGGCCAATCTCTGACTGAGGGTTTCTGCAATAGATCTGTCCATGTATACACACACTGTAGAAACTCAACTTCTGTAATGACAGGCAGGTATAGTTCATTGGAGGAAAATGCTCATCCCTTGAGTGCTGGACGTTCCAGGTACATCCGTAAGGTAAAAAAAAGCTGATAAATCACTGGCTATAGGCACTGGGAGGGGTTTAAGTGGACTCACAAAGGTGACAGGCAGGCTGGGCATTTTCCCCCAGTCCTCCCCTTCCCCTGAGCTTAGTGTTTTCTCTCCCCAAGGCTTGGCAGTACCCTCCTTCCCGGCTCCCAGCAGGGTTTTACCCAAGGTGCAAGCATTGCTAGTTACGCCTCTGCAATTGATGATTAAACAGAATAGGGTTTGTTCTTGTTGGTACTGACCACAAAGACCCAGCAAATGTTGCATCAATTGACTTTTCTCAATTAGTTGCAGTGTGGACTGGCACAGGGATGGTGGCTACCAACAAACCCTTTATCTGGAGAACAGCAGGTATGAAAAGTGGGGAGAAATTGCAGTGTGAGAATGTTCAGGGACCTACCGCTTGCCCCTCAGTTCCCGAGCCCCTCCCTTTGCCCCAAATCTGGGGAGAAAAATGTGAACAAACATGGCATTTGAGGAAAAAAACAGGCATAAATCATCTACACCTTATTTGTAAAATGAATATGCAGCTGATTTGAGAAGCATATGGCCTAAGCAAAAAGCACTTAAGAAATGGAAGAAATAATCATTCTATCTGTACTCAGACAATCTGGCCCTGGATTAATAATCCTAGCATGGGACTTTATGGTTTCAGCTAGATTTGTCCAGCCCTTCTGAGGTAAGATTATTTGAATATTAAATTCTGTTCCCGCCTTTATGTTTGCAGACTGCCTGGAGCATTTTGGGTGCACTAGAAATTGACTGTAAAATAAACTATATTTTTCTAAGTTTGAAGTAGTGGGCCTTTTTATTTCATCCACAACCTGTACTGCTTCACCTTGTTCTGAGGCAGCCTTCAATACCTACCAAATGAGTTTGCATGCCACTGACCTTTTCCTGAATTCATTACCAAAAGCATGAAAAGTGGAAGAATTTCTCGCTCAAGCTCACTGTTCACCACCACATGCATGCAGTGTGTTTATTCTCTGTATTACACTCATGTTGAACATTTGGGGTCAGATCCTAATCCACCTATTATGCAGCTAAGTGGTAGCTAGACATCTGGGCTAGGCACAGACATCCCAAAACCCGAGGCAGAATCAATCTAAATTATGTGGTTTTCTGTAAGCAGTATAGTTTAGTTCAGTAGCAAACAGAACACACATTTACTCTTTGGTGGGGGGAAAATCTTACACCAGGTTCTGCCATTTTAAACCAGTCTATGTATGGTGAACTTCTATCCTGTTACGGTTATAGACCAGTTTCCAATCGCTTATAGATGTAGAGGTGTAATGTCTGTACCTGGTTCAAAGGCCTAGATTCCATGCCATAGTGTTATACCAATTCAGTACAGATGCAATTTTATACTTGTTCAGTTGTATCAGTACAGTATGCATGTACACTCTTAAATAAACTTAAAAGCTCACTTTTATTTGTTAAATGTGCCCTGTAAATTTGAAGGGGCAAACGTGCTGGATATAATCAGCTTTAAACCAATAATGTATTTCTGCCTATAGGTTTGCAAGCATAACAGTCTAAACATAGCCATTAATACTAATTAGAAACTAGATTTTTGCTGCATCATTAATGGTTTAAAATGAAAATGGCACCTTTTCTGCTTTATGGAGGATTTAAAAAGATTTCCTAAATCAGTGCCAACACTGGTTCAACCCACCAGTAATATCAACCCTACTGGAAAACAGCTTCAGAACTGCCAATACAATTTTAAGCATGTGACCAATTAGGTCTCTTTATGAGTGGGACTTCAGCTCCATTTACTGAGTGGACATAAAGGTACAATTACCAGTATCTTTTAAGATCGGTACTTGGAAAATTCACCATAAAATGTATATTATTTAGATGGATAAAAGCATATTTAGGGTAGGGTATTATCTTTTGATTACCTTTAGGCAGTTCACCTTTATATTTAAAAATATACCACTTGATAAAAATTAAGAGATTGAGAAGATATTATAGATAGACAGGATTTGTAAAAAGTCTCAAATAACACTTCCATTCTCCCCAGTTAACTTGGCTAGAATGAAGCCCTTAGTTTTCATCTACCTCTCCCCACTTTAGTGACAAGGATCAGTTAAAAATTTTCAAAATGGAAATAAATCTTTAATTTTAGATACTATAGTTTCAAAGATCATGCCAACAATGTGACAAGATAGCACTCTAGCACTAATGCTGATGCTGTTGTAAAACAGCAGGGAGGTCAAAAGCCATCCCCTGAGGTGTGGACACGAGGAGATTGAGCAGCCCAGATTCCACATACCATGCCAGAAAAGCCAAACCAAAACATACAGAAAATCACGTGCCCACGTGCACATGCTGTAACTCAACGGGTGTAACTCCTCCAGGGACCATCACCACTGCTGGTAACGTATCACAGGCACATAGCACTACAGCTGCCAAAACCCAACACTGATCTATATTTTAAACCAAAAGCAAGGTTTGTAAACTAAAAAAAAAAAGCAACAAGTGGCACATGCTAGCAAAAGAAAGCTAGCATTAGGGAATAATATTGCAGTACTATAGTTTAACAGGTTTGTTTAAAGAAGCTGAATTGAAAGTACTCTGTGTGTTTACTTATATAAGTGTAAATAAAATTGCACGTTCATTATAGCTCATATTATGAAGGAGTAGCTTATTGTGCATCTGATTTGTGAAACATGAAACAGCATACTAATCATTTAAAAGTCTGGGTTTTACTGTATTGCCCTGCCTAGGAGTCTATCCCCACAGTCTCAGTATTTGTGCAAGTAGAATTTACTGTATGATTCAAGCAGCTGCCTATTGAGAAAGATACTCCCTTTCTGTTGTGGAAACACAACACAGATCTGGCATAAATCTTACAGACCTTTTTAAGATGAATTTCTTCCCCTCCCCTTTGTCCTGTCCTTCACCAATAAGCTCTGAAATATAATAATAATAATAATAATAATAATAATAATAATACCAGTAGCGGTAGTAGTAACACTAATAACAGAAGTAGTAATAATAGTAATATCCCACAAGAATCTTCACTATATTAAGAGAGACTTAATCTTAGGCAAGACTGTCTACACGTGTGAGCATGAACAAAAATTGAGTTAAGGAAAGCAGCTTTGATGCTTGGAACGTAAAAGGCTACAAGCAATTCTTTTCAATAGAGCTTGCATCATTAACACAGGCTAAGTCCAATATGAGACACCCAGTAGGGACAAAGAAGGTTACATGCATGTATTTCAAGGAAGATGATATTCCCTGAACCCAGAAGCTGTCTTCATTACAAACATCTAATATATCAGAAGACAGTGAAGAGCTTAGTTTTTAAAATGCATTTTTTATTATTCAGCCTTCAGTGAAAATGTCACCTTTCTAAAGCAAGCTGTTATCATGTGTTTCCCATGCCAAACACATGGCCTCTAAGGAGAGGATTTTATCTCTACATTTTAGTGATTTGTATTTCTCTTTCAAGGAGCTCCATGCCTTAAGGCACCTGAAACACTAACAGCACAAGAAGGTAAGGTTACACGAGTCACTGCCGAATAGGACATAAAACAGGGCCTAGAGTCAGTAGAGCTTCAAACTCCAGTCACCTTACCCAATAAATTCATGTCCTTTTGTACGCTTAATTATTACTAGTTTCCTTGGTTGGGACCATAGTCTCAAAGAAACACTGCGCCCATCAACGGACTAAGCCACATAACAGGCTCAGGAGCAGCCAGCACAACTGCCCGTGATGCCTGCCAATGAGCCAGATGCTGCCACATATTGGCATCTGGGGCCTGGAATAGCAACCATGATCTCGCTTTGGCTATGGATTCTGACCCTGATTGCTGAAGGAGACAAAAGGAGACGGGAAGGGAGGGGGAAGAGGAAATATTGCCTAATAATTACCTAGGTAAAGATTTAAACCAAAACCCAATTATTTAAACTACTCTACAAAGAAAGGCATTGAAATGCAAAGCATTGCCTATTCCGGGCTAAATGTTGCAGGAGGCCAGTTTGTAATGAGTAGAGATTTAAAAACAGAAGCCAGCAGAAAACCCAGAGTTTCTCTTTCTCAGCCCTCTTCATTCCCATGTGCCCATATATACAAGCAGATAATATAGAGCACTGACCTGAAAGGTTTCTCATTTTCAAAATGCACTACAAATGTGAACTAACCACCTCCATGAGTTAGCCTAGTTCACCCCATGTTTTAGAACTAGGCAAACTGCCCAAGCACACGCAAGTCTGTAGGAGGGCAAGAATTGGGGCCTAAGCAATTTTGTGTCACACTATTCAGAGCCCACACCCAGCAGCATAGGCCACGTATGGAGGGGGCACATGATCTCTGCACCAACAGCAGGGTGTGGGGTGCAAAGGCCCAGCAGCAGCAGGGGTGGGGGTTGTGGTGTGATTTCTGTGCTGACAGATTTCTGTGCATCCTGGCTGGAGCCAGCACCTGGCAGCAGTGGGGGCAGAGGTGTGGAGTTGTGCCTCCCCACTGTCAACACTTACGCATCATCTATGACCAGCAGGCCATATTGAGTGCTTTAATCTAGCATTTTAGAAAACAGTTTTGCTGATCTTGTGCTGGAAAGGAATTTTAGAATAGCATATCAAAGCAAATGTAGCTGCCTGGGTTTGTTTTTGGAGAGCTGACCCCCTCCTCTCCTACCCCATGCTATTCAAGAGAGAGAGATCCTGGCCCTTTGGGTGTCAAGGGCTTTGTTAGCTATTACCCCTGAGCTCAATGGAGTTTCCCAGAAGAAAAGTAACTTGGAGAATCAGTGATGCTAAAACTAATACCTGCTGGTATAATAGTGAGAAGGGTGAAGGCAGAAACCATACAGTGAAACTTGCTGCCCCAGGCTGTGCATTGTGACCTGGAGGTTATCTGTTTTCAGAGGACAGGCGAAGTTGATCATAAAAAAGTGGAGTCTACCAAAAAAAAGTACTTAGCCATTAGTCTGCATCACTGAATTTAGTTGTTATACATGCCTGTGTGACTTCGCAAATGTCACCCTGGGCCACAAAGATAACAGCAGAGTTAGCTAGCACCCTGCTCTAAATCATGACAATGCATTGGCCCTTTTTAATATTCAGCCTCTTGCATGCTACTCCAGCAATGTGCAGGGCACTGTGAAATGTGTGTGACTTGCTTGCTCTGGACGCACATGACTGACTCACTCTTTTATGACTTACCTGAAACACTCATCTGTGTTCATTTTGTGGAACTAATCCTCTTCCTTTATTTCCACTGTTACATGGAGACCATGGCTGCATCTGACAAGCCAGTTCTGAGTTCTAGTTCAGGTATGATTTTTAAAAAGTGAAGATGCAAATTGGGCAAGAAAGCCTGCCACCACTGTCGTAGGATACAACATACGAATTAAAGGAGTTGAATGTAGAGAGACTAAAAGACTATGAGGGGGAAGGGTGGAGCATAATCTATAAAACACCCTGAAGATAAATAACCTGACCAAGGAAGGGAATTCCAAAAAGTGATAGAATAGGGGACAATGGTTTGCTGCTGAGGATGCAGGGTGGAGGTGGGGGTGGAGGGAAATATAGGTTACTTCAAAAGGGACAAGAGATCTCAACAGCAGTGAAGTGGGAATACCAAATGTGAATAAAGATTTCTTTACTACACAGGTTAGGTAACAGGGGAGACAAGGTAGACAATAGCACCTACAAGAGTAGACTGTGTCATTTTGCTAGCAGCCATTCATATTGCATCTGTAAAGAATTGGGTGTGACCTTGTCTTTTGTCTCCTAGTGCTGCTTTCACAACTCTTCCTTTTGCATAGAAAGTGCTGCATGGTAAGACAGTGAGCGATAGAGGTCTCTAGATGTCTTGCATTTCATTAGATCCTGTCCTGCGTATATTTAAATTTCTATCTGTGTCTTTTGATCACATTTCAGGGTAGAAAGTTCTTAAGTCAAAGTCAACTCAAAACAAAAAAAACTGTCCAGATGGACAATGCTGACTACAAGTCAAATCACAAAGAGGGTAGCACAGTTTTATTGAAGAGGACCTACTGACCAAGACAGTCAGTAGGTCCTCTTCAGTCAGGAAAAATAACATAAATCTGTTATTTTTCCTGACTGGCCTCCTTTATTCAGTCCCATTATTTGCCAACTGGCTTGCCTGGTTTATCACCCCCAGAAGGACTTTTCCCAGACCAGCCAAACTTAGGATCGCAGCAGCAAAGAATCAAGGCTATTGTCCAAACCATCACAAGAGCATACTAATTCCTTGCTGCCCTCCATTAACGTAGCTCCACCAATGTTCCTGCCCATCACAATGCCACAAGAGCCCTCCAGCAGGAGAGCTCTAATCCCTTCTGACAGCTCCCTTGGCCAAGAAGATGGAGGAAGAGTCTGCCAACAGCCAGTAAGTGCTGCTGGATCAGTGCATTAAACCACCACCCACCCCCCGGAGTTATGAGCATTATCCCTGCTGTGCTCCGATTAGCCTCCTTTGTCCTACCAGCAAGGACACAGGAAATTTATCTCAAGCAATGGAATAACACACTTGCCCAGATCTACTTCAATTTCTTTTACATCAGTTCTTAGAGTACCATTGCTTTTCCTCTGCCTACTTCCCCGGGCATTTGAATCAGTTACCTGGAAGTCTTTGACTTATATAGGATTGCAACCGATCAGACCATGATGACAGGAGTCCTGCAGTACCTGTATAAAATGCTACAACTAAATATCAGCCACTCCAAATACTTTACCCATACTCCATGTAGTCTTTAGCAGGCATCTACAGGCTCTGCATCCACAGCCAGAACAAGACCAATTGCTATCTCATCTCATCACTACCTATCCCAAACTCCACAAATTCCATAAGCCAGTTGATCTCTTTACACATTCCTCCTGCTCCCTACATTCGCATTTACCACGTTGACTAAATACAGATAGTCAAAAAGCCCAAGGCTGAATTGATTTAATCTTTGCAGTTTAGTCTAAACTGCATAGATTGAACTGATAAGCAACTGAACAGACTTTCACTCTTGATTTCAGAAATGCAGCCATATACCTACACTGGCCCAGGCAAGAAGCCTGGGGGTGCTACAGCACGTCCTCCTACTCGGCTGGAGCAGACAGCTCTGTCCAAGGCTAGCTCACCCACCCTGAAAAGGGGGGGCAGGCAGGGAGGTGTAAAGCATCCTGGGATGCTGGGGAACTGAGAGTTACCTTAAATTTAGAGGGGATCTGGGACAGAAGTTCAATAAACTGATTTAACCTAAATCAGTTAATTCCGATATTATGTCCATCCAGTTTATCTTAAACAGGTTTCAGCCTTTTAGAAAGTGGTTTATGTGCACTGAACTTCTGTTGTGTTAATTTGAACTGGTTTCCGATCACTTATACCGGTTTTGTCCCTAGCCACTGAGCCCACATGCGCTTATCTCTGTCCTCAAGTCACTTTTGCTCCAAAGTCATTCAACAAAGTCATACAAGCAGAGAACATGATTCATAGATTCATAGATGCTAGGGTCAGAAGGGACCTCAACAGATTGAGTTCAACCCCCTGCCTAGGCAGGAAAGAGT
>NW_005842341.1:408943-415492 GCF_000455745.1 Alligator sinensis
GAGTGGCCCTTCTCTGGACCCTCTTGAGTCTGTCAACATCCTTCTTGAAGTACAGCACCCAAAACTGGATGCACTACTCCAACTGCGGTCTGACTAACGCCGCATCAAGGGGAAGTATGAGGAAACATGGAAACTACATAATGCATACCTTGCTCTTTTAACAACCCTATAACCTCGCAGACATACTCTTCCTCACCACTGCTCTTTCATTTCACATATAATCAACCTAGTATCATAGACTAAACCAAGGATCAGCAATGTTTTTGGCTGGAGTGCCAAAAACACCACAACTCTCCCCCATGCCTCAACTTGACAGGCTGGGACAGACTGCAGGGGAGCCATGAGGGGCCTGATCCTCATTGCTGGTGACAGCTACATGCATTCATGTAGGTGGATAACAGGCCCAAGGTACACATACAGTCAGCACCAGCATGGAGCCAGTGCCAGGGCTCCAGAACCTGGTGCAGCTGTTTGCAGCTTCTTGGCTGCCTCCACAGCTGGCCTGGGCTCTAGGCAGCTGTAGCAGGTGGTTGGCAGGCTGCAAACAACTGCACTAGGCTCCAGAGCACCAGCTCCATGTGGACAGTGGGGAAGGGGCCCAGGCCCCTCCCTCACCATCCACCCAGAGGCGCATAATGTAGCAAATGCCACCACAGAGCCCAGCTAAGCCTCCAGAGCCCGGTGCTGCTGTGTGCAGCCTCCTGGCTGCAGCCAGGATGGGCTCTGGGCAGCTGCTGCCAACCACAGAGCGCATCCACCGGAATCTTTCCAATTTCTTGAAGTGCGGTGACTTAAACTGGATGCAGTGCTCTAAGTGAGGCCTCAGTGTTGAAGAGAGTGGAAGAATCACTTCCTATTACCTGCATGCAAGCCTCCTGCTAATACAATCCAGCATGCTATCGACTGTTTTTCCAACAATACTACACTGTTGACTCTCAGTCAGCTTGCAGTCCACTATAATAACCCTCAGGTCCTTTTCTGCGATGCTGCAGCTTGGTCAGGTGCTCCTCAGTTTGTATGTGTGTAGCAGATTGACAGAAGTGCAGCACAAGAAATCCTGGCAGCAGAAAGTTTAGGGAAGCACCAGAAAATTTGGAAATCCATTTGGGAATAGACATGCAACATAATCCCTTCTGATTTCCTCTCAGCTCGTGCCAAAAAGATAAAGGGTTTTGATCAGAAAACTCCCATAGCACAGAAAGTCTAAGTCACCAGATTTCAGTGGTACTCAGCACCTGCAGAAGTTGTTCACATCAACTGGAGTTGTGGGTGCCCAGCAATTAAAAGATAATGGGCCATGTGAGAGAAACAGATTTCCAGATTACATATCCTAGTGGGGTGGGGGGGCATAGCTTCTCCTATCACAGTGCCTATTACATCAGTTTTAGGAAGCAAAAAACTTAGTATAGTATTAAGGGCAAGTTGTATTGCCAAGCAACAGCTTTCTTACACTTAATCAAATTTTTGCCCTGTCAAATTGCTGAAGCCTTAACATTTGCCTTGAATGAGAATTTCCATGTCAATCATGAAAGTAAGTGCCATCCGCTAAAAAATAAGTAGCTATTTAGTCCCTTCTAAATTAATGCTTTCTTTTTTTAATATGGATTCCTCCAGGCTATGTTCGCATACTATTCCGTATTGCCCGTGGTCACAAATGGCACTCGAGCCTAAGTGGTTAGAACAAGACAACATTTAAAAGGTCAAGATAACATGAAAATGTTTTTAGGTTATTGGCAAAACTACTGTATGTGGACGGGTCGGCAGACTGACAATAGTTATCTGGTGGTGTCCTACAGAAAGAACCCAAGGGATCAAGTCAGGTGGTTGAGGGAAGGGAGGATTCACTTGATCGATGAGCTTTCCCCCCAAAGTCACAGCTAGGGCACTGCTGGAAGGAAGCTCTGCAGCAGCTTGGACTGAGCATTAGAGATTTCCTACCAGCTCGGCACAGGAAGTTGTTCCTGTGGCTCACCTGAGGGAGTTCCTGTTATGAAGCCAACGGGTGGTAGGTTGAAATGCAATTTCTGAGAGTGATGTAATCCTGGACACCACTCCATAGGCAATGATACTGGTGACCTGGTTACAACCTGCACTGTTGTTGTAGCCCCTCTGCTGGAGTTTTGATCACAAGAAAGAGAAGAAAAAAAAGAGAGAGTGGAATAATTTAAAAGGGGGAAAAAAAGGTTTCCAGTTTTCCTTTGTTTAACTGAAGTGTTTTCCTTTTCCACTTTATTTTAATACAGCGACCTAGTGCCTAACAGATGGAGACAGGACAGATGCACTACTGGGAGTGCCCATAAAACAGGTTGCTAAAATACAAATGGGGTAATTCTTTTTTTTTTTTTTTTTTTTTTTTTTAAATAAAGTAACCATTGTTGAAACCTCCCTTTACCAAAAGAAT
This sequence comes from Alligator sinensis, assembly GCF_000455745.1. Lineage (NCBI taxonomy): Eukaryota > Metazoa > Chordata > Crocodylia > Alligatoridae > Alligator > Alligator sinensis. The sequence goes on from NW_005842341.1 coordinate 411,345, forward strand.
TTGCCCTTTGGTCTCCGGATAAAGCTGGGGGGAAAGAAAAGAGGACAGTAAAAAAAAAATCAAATACATTATCTGTACAAGAAAATCCCATTGTACTGTATTCATGCACGTCAGGAGCACAGACTGGCATGGTGGAATAGCAGAAATAGGTGTATATTTCAAGAGTTTTTAAAATTTGATGATAACTTCTCTGCATTTCTTAGGACTCTTCTCCCACTTCCCTCCCTCAAGTCTACTATAATACAGGTCAGAAAATTCTCTCTCCTTCAGTTCCCAATCCTCAGGAGTTGTTTAGAGTTAAACTTCCCAAATGAGTGACAAGTGGGGCTTCCAGCATACAGTACCTTAACATGGAGCAAGTGAGTGATACAAGCCATTCTTGTGTAGCCATTCTTGCGATCATCAAGAAACAAACAGAAAAATTCAGGGGATTCATCAGAAAAAGGGCATGAAGAGAGGGGGGTCTCCAGAAGGGAGTGGATATCAGTAAAACACACAGAGAAAATAAAAGGTTTGTTATGTGAAACACTGGTAACTGCAATTAAGAGAGAAAAGCCTCATTTCCATATCCATACATTTATTTAGCATCTTGTTTTCTTGGTCCTTATTACATTACTAAAGTAATATTTATCTGGCTAAGGAAGTGAGTTCCCTTTTTGTAGTGACAAACACATAACTTATTCAACGTTATGGAGCCAGAGTTCACTGCCAACCAACAAAGCACAATGTTGATAGAGTTGTTTGTTTTTTATAAGCTCTTTTCACCATTTGAAATGATACGCAACCACTTTCAAGATACATTCCACGGTATTATGTAACAGCTTTCCTAATTTGTAATGGATACATAGTTTTAGTTTTACATGTCAAGTTTTGCGTGAAGCATTTTATTATTTCATTCAGCATATGCCACTTATAAATAATTTGATCTTTTTCCCCCAGAGCTGCCTCTAGCATAGGGAAATAGCCTACTGACACTATAAAAGACCCTACCTTCCACTGGTATACATACCCTTCCATCAGCAGACAAAACACATAGACCGTGTGCCTGGCCCTATTTAATTCACAAATTGGCAGTTATAAACGTGCTACCCAGAATTTTCAATATAGACTGCACCTTTGATGAAAGGGTTTCACACAGCAGCCACTTGCAATAAAACATAAGCTAGCACCCTGTCCAGTTAGTGATTTGTGTTAGAAATGCTTGCTTTTGGCATGATTACTCTGGTATCCTTTATTCATGTGGTCCAAGTGAGTTGGTGGTCCTTAGACTAGCGAGTCAGGGTGCCTCTGTGCCAGAGATACTTGTCCATGAGAAGACCTGAGCATGTTCAGAGGACCAGTTCCTTTCATCCCACCAGATCTGCCCAGTTTACAGGTGCAAAAAAAGGGTGAGATTTGATGTCTTCAGCACCAGCTGCTCCAGCCCCAAGACGCTCCACAGGGTTAAACTGCAAAAGCTTAAAAGATCCACAAAATTTAAAATCAGTAAGAATGAGGACTATTACTTAAAAAGATCTAAGAATTAGATACATCACTGCCCGATCACATAGGCAACTTTTCAAGAACTCAAAGCACAATACATAAATATCTGTAAGATCCAGCAGACAGAATACATCACCTTCTTGGGAATTATTTCTTCATTTCACAGGCATGCACTTACACTCTGCTAACACTACATATTCTACCGTACAATCCTCTGGAAAACTGCATGCTTGGACTTCTATTCTCCAGAAGCTGTAACCTTATTTTAAAAGACAGACTCAACGCCATAGCTGGCATTGTAGAACTGGGTGTGCTGACTTCAGTATACAGTCACCCTTTCATTACCATCACAGTTAGGTAATACCACAGATGATGGACTTTAACTGTTCTCTGCTTGAAGTTTCATGAAAAGGTCACTGCAGTACTAGAATACTGTACCGTGGTACAAACAGCTTTTATTTTCTGAAGTGCTTCTATAGCGCTTTTCTACACAATCTTTAAAGTCTTATAGCAAATGTAAAAGCGAGATCTTGGTGAAAATTGGTGCAATAGCTTAATGGAAATTTGTTAAAATTAAGCAGCTTGTTTGCTTTTTACTGTCTATCTAAAAACCATACAGCATACTCACAAAGGCTCAGTTCACATGGAAGGAAAGTCTAGTATCTTTAGTTGTTGAGTTTAATGCTGATTGGTCTCTTTAAAGGGATTGTAAAGGAAATCATGCAAACAGTCTAATAAAGAGCCAGACAAATTTTTCTAGTCTTAGATGCTTGTTTTTTGTTGGGTTTGTTTGTTGTTGGTTTTTTGTTTTTTGTTTTTTGGGGGGGGGGGCAGGGGGGTTTAAATAAAATTTATTTTTCCTTTCGGTCAGAATGTTTCAGATCAAAAGTCAATCATACAGCTTCTTCTCCTAGATGTCATGATGAGGTAGTATGCCTTCTCATTTCAATGCATGCCAGTGTGTAGACCTGAGAGTAAAAAAAGACTATATACCCATATGCATTTTAATCAGCACTCTTGGCTCTACCATTTAAACAAATAATGTCACTGGTACAAGTAACTGTGTTACTTGGATGTTTTACACTGGCCAGCAAATGCACTTGCAATCACTGTCATTCTGTTGTCTGCTGAAATAGAATAAGTGATAGCAGTTGAAAAAGTGAACATGAATAATTTTTAATTTTAAAGTTTTGTGTTCCAGGACAAAAACTTTTAACCTTGGAAAGTAAGTGGCATCAGCAACTACTCTAGGTACCTACGTTATCTATTTCAACATTTTCTGTGCTTAGATGGCAAAATCTTGAAGCAACACACAACTTTGGTTGTATACAAAATACCAACCACAATAAAGAAATGTAGTTAATTCTTTTGGCAAAAGATATAAAATACAATTAAAGAGATCTTTGCTTTCCCTTTAGTGAAAAACACTTAAGTTAGCTAGATGAAGAAGTTAGTTACAGTGGAAGCTATGTGCCACAAGACAAAGTTTAGCATGGTCTTCCATGTAGCTGAACACTGATCCCTGCAAGTTATTTTGTAATGTTATGACCTGCATAACCTATGCGGGGGTGGAAGAGGAAAGTCACAATGACAAATTGCTAACCATGCCAGGAGACCCTTTCTTCCTTTTCCTGACAAAGCTTCCTCAACAATGAATGGTAGTTTCCTTGGACAGTGACACAACAGAAATTTGATTTACTAACCTATGGAGCTGAACCTCTATCCGCTAAGTTACCAGACAGCACTTGAGGGCTTAACCTGATCTGACACACTTCCTAATGGACATAGTGGTGACTGCTTTCTTTACACATAGGACCTTATTATCTATATGAAATAAAATTGGGCAGCTGCCTCAAAGCAAAGGAGTATTCTATCAGTCTGCGACCTCAAACTGTGAGTGGTAAGAAGTCTTTTGATTGGAATAGTTAAAAGTAGACCAAATGATACTAATCTAAGAATTGGACTAGAGGATTTATAGTTTTACAGCTACAGGAGTGTATGTGAGCCATTTCCTTCATTGCATATTGTTCAACTGTTACACTCTTGGGTGATGTTACACACATTGGTGCTACACTAGCACTCAATTTGGTGGCATATTGCAGCATGAAGTACGCTGGATTTATCTAACATCTAAATCTGCTTCCAACCTTCAATAGAGGATATGCTAAAAAAGATATCTACCTGTTGCAAAAAACAGATTATTCACTATTTAAAACAGGAGTTATATTCTTAACAAAGGATGCCATGAATATTTCTCCTTTCTTAAAGAGTAGTGACACATTCTCATTTATAGCAAAATCCTACAAGAGTTGCACGACACCTCTGAGATTTTCAAAAAAACATCAACTTTAGCTTACCTGTTCTCACCTTGAAGTCAATTCTTCATCTTTTACAAGATGTTTGGCATTTAAAAAACCAGATTATTCCAGAACAATACATTCATGCAAAATTCATTAGTGCTGGCAGGACAAGTACCGACATCCCAACAACCAGCTGTCTGTAGTTATATTTATTTTACCACTTCATTAGTTAGAAAAATGTTTGCACATATAGGCTTGCTTACATGTATAGGATAAATTCTCAGTTAAATTACCTGCTGAATGAGTGATCTGGCCTCCTCTGATATGTGATCTGGTACATTCAGAGAAGTGTGAGTGTTTATTCCT
>NW_005842341.1:415523-440731 GCF_000455745.1 Alligator sinensis
CAGGAACACTTTTTAACCCATCTCATGTTGTTATGTTATGCTTGGTTACATGATAATATATGTGACCATGAAAGGACTATAATTTTAAATACAGTGTTAGCTTTTATCTGGGTTCTGGATTCTGGGACTAAATGATTCCTTGCAAACAACTCAAAGTCCACAAAGAAAGACACCCATCTCCCATAGCCTCAATATAAAGCAAAAGTCAGAGGAGTGTATAAAGGTACTTGAACTCTTCCTGGAAGTATATGAGTTCTACTGTAATCTGCTTGTAGCCACACCCTTCTCCTACTTCTGCTACATTACAATGGCCTTCTCCGTTGTTACAATCCTTTTGAACCATATAAACTACATGTTCTTCAAATCTAAACTACTAGGGCTATACAATAAATCAACTGATTGGATGTGGCCAAATACTAATTATTTTAGAATATCAATTAACATTCCTGATGAGCAGTATTTTTCTTTTGACCTGTTTGAGTATTTGCCAAATATCATCATAGAAGCATATTAGCCACATACATTAACTTTTAAAATAATGGATTGTGCTATAGGCCTGCATTAGTTCAGACATTAGACTGCCTCATATGAGAAGACAAAATAGGAGGAGAGGAGATTAAATCCACTTTGCTCATTGGATGGTAAATACTTACAATAATTGATTGATGAAATATAGATATCTCAACTATGTTATCTGGTTATACACTGCACCATTTCTTACCTTCCCTGTGAGGAGTTCAAACAGAATGGCACCCAGACTCCACCAGTCACAGGCTTCTGTCTCTTCCAGGATAGCTCCAACCTCTGAATACAAGCCATTTAGATGGTATGAAAAAGATCAATTACACATTCAAAATGAACATATATATTTACAAACCTAATAGTAAACATTGACTGAACATACACTAAATAATACATAGCTTTCAAATTACTTAGCTCTGTAGTGTCCTATTAAAGATTCCATTTTAAGGGCACCTACACAGTATCCTTAATACATGACTTGCACAATATGGAAGCCTAGCAAGCATTCAAGTTAGGGTTCTTCTACACTGGATTTCAATTTTGCCTTGTAAAATGAAGTTTGAGAGAGATAGATTGATCATTCTTCTGAAAGAACTCCACTCATCTACAAAATAGGGAACCAACAAAAACAGTCAGCTAATGTCCTAGAGAGTGAAAACGTAACTCAGTTAGCTATCTCTTGGCCAAAGGGCAAGGAGGAGATGAACATAGTTTGTCCATGGGGAACTGGACTGAGATCATAGAATGCATTTCATATAGGCTACTCAAAGTCATCAGATGGTAGTAACTAAAAGTTACTGATTTGATTAAATTCAAATCAACTAACTTGTTATAGGAAGTTCCCATCCCTAATCTCCAGCAGCCACCCAGAACATTTTTCATTATTCCTTATCCTCAGAAAATTGCAGACAGCAAGGGAACAGCAAGACTGATGTACACGCCCATTATATGCATTCACATGCCCAGAGTTGTGGAAAACAGAGAGCATCTGGCCTTGACAGACAGTCTCATTTAAAAAACACAAGTCTGCCCTAAAATATGGAGTATAAGAAATCGCAGGGAAGATAACATTTTAATTCTAACGGTCAAATATTCAATAGCTATAGTAAAATTGCTTTTGTATCAAAATCCACACCAGATTCCAAGCAGAGCACATTGATTAGTATTTAGTTATGTAGCAGTTGCTATGAAACACATTATGTCGGTTTAGAAAACGCTTGTGTATCTTTTTATGGTGACAAACATGTGGATGACAGCAAAGGAATTACAAATGTGTCAAATCATTGTAGCAGGGAATAGAAAAACAGTGACTACAGTTCCCCAGCTGACCAACACACTGCCAGCCCAGTCACTCATGGAACCATGAGCACTGCCACTTCTATTAGCTACAATGAAAGTTGATGTTCAACACCTTGATGACTGCACTTTAAGACAGTGGTTACAAGACAGTAGAAAAAGAAAAAGATTTGCCACGCATAGGGTATGGACATACATAATTTAAATGTTTCCCTCGCTTTATGTGGGCTCTGTATGTGCGAATTCACTCTTATGAGATGACCCTTTTTATACCAAAAATTTGTTATTTGCAAAGTAAATTCACTTTTATGCACTCGGTGTGGTGGAAGGCCACAGCCAGCTGCTTTGTGCAGTGCGCTGTGGGAGTGACTCCATAGGAGGAGGAAGAAAAAATTATTTGAGTTGGGTAGAGTGCCCCAGCCAGGCTGCAGCACCAGCCCCTGCAGCCTGGCCTGGTCTGGCCCCATCAGTGCGGCACCCCAAGAGCTGTGAGCCACAAAGCTGCCTGGCAGTAGCACCCGTGTCTGCCGCTCAGGGTAGCTGGTGCCCATGCTTCTGAAGATGTAGCTGTCCTGGGAGCGTCGCAACACCATGTCCGTACAGTCGATGGGGTCAGTACAGTTGAAGTCTTGGAACGTACCCTTACTTGTTACACTGTAAAGTGGGTTCCCTTTATGCGAATTGGAGTTATGCACAATGTTCCAGGAACGTGTACAGCATAAAGCGAGGGAAACCTGTATACTACTATTCGACTACACCACTATAAGCTGTTCCAATGTAATTATATACTGTCTGCTCCCCTATACAGCTTTAAGTGGAGCTAAACCTCTGTAACTTTAAACCTAAATCAAACAGTGTTAAAGTTCTTTTTTAGCTTATTTATACCCGTATAGGAATGGACAGACCTAACAGTAAAACCAAAGTGCTTGAGACACGCCTCTTCCCTTCTTAAAACAGTTTAAAGTTACATCTGTCCATATCCGTAAGGCAAGGGTTTTTTTCCTTTTTAAAAATTAAGACTGTATCTAGTTAAAAAAGAAAGTTTACTGGTATAAGGAACTTTTCATACTGGTATAATTGAGTACTTGGGCTTCTTTGAGTATATACCTCCTGTTAAAAAAAAAAAAAGAAAGAAAAAAAGAAAAACATCACACCCCAGCTAACACAGCCCCACCAATATAAAGTCTGTATGTCTACAGGTCTGCACTATACAGTGCCAGATACAGAACTGCATCAAAATCATAAGCACATCTTTTCTAAAAAGCCATTTCTCTTTTCAATCAGAGAGACCTTCTAGTTGCATCCCTTTAAAAAACCCAGGCCATTCTACTTGCAGTTTGTAGAGTCCCAAAACATCTTACCACAAACTCCTTTGCATGGGAATGCCCTTTACTGTTTCCTTTAGAAAATGAGCTTTCTGCTAAAAATTTCCACTAGAAACGATTCCGGGAGACAGAGCAGTACAGGCATTGCAGCCTTCATCTGCCCCCTCTCCCTTGCTGTTTGCACTGATCCCTGCCTGGGGAAACGCATGGGGAACAGAGGCTGCTCCAGTCCTCCCATTCCTGAGAGGACAGGAGCAGTGGGGAAAAGCTCTGTGCCCATGCCTCAGACCAAGCACTCTAGTCTAGGAAGTGGGCAAGGAGCACCAGGGCTATCCTCTAGTTGTCTCCCAGTGCCTGGGAGTTAAGTGGAGTAGCAGCCTGGCAAACTTCCCTCCCCTACTCTTCTCCCTTCAGAGAGGGGACTCCAGTCCAGGGAGTGGGCAGGGAGCTGCGGGGGAAGGGGTGCTGATCTGCTCAGCTCCTGGCACCCCCACAGCTGGATGGCAGGGGCAGCTAGGACAGCCTCCCCAAACCCAGTTTCCAGATTTTGCAAGCCTACCCCTGCTGCCCAGCTGGGTGGTGGAGGTGGCATTTAAAGCCCAGGGTACCAGGAACCAGGCAGGGAATAGTTTACCCACTGCCAGTTCTGGGCCTGGGAGCTTTCCAATCCCTACCCCTATTGGCCAGGTAGGTGGTTTGGGTGGCAAGACGAAGCCAAAGGAGCTGGCAAGTTGCCCAGCCTCTTCCACAAACTAAGTGTAAGGAAGAGGCAGGGGAGCAGTGGCTGGTGCTCCCCACCCCTCCCATCCATGTCACACACTAGGGTCCCTGGTGTGAGAAGTGGGCAAGGGGCTTGCAGTGCTGCTCCCTGCCCTTGGCTCCCAGGAGCCAAACAAACTAATCAGCACCACAAAACCCCTGCCTTCTCCTCACACCAGAGACCTCAACATGTGGGAAGCAGCTGGCAGCTGCCCCCCCCCCCCCCCCCCCCTCCCCTCCCCTCCCCTCCCCTCCCCATCTATGGGAAGGGCAGGAGCAACTGCCCCCTGGTGCATTCTCTAGACCAAGGTGAGCCCAGTCTCCAGAAAGTAAGGAAACCTTTCCCCACAGCATAATCCCCTCCTGGTCCTTAGGAGGAGTTAAACTACAGGGAGGTGTAGAAACATTCATTTTCCTGGGAGAAACTCACCAGAAGCCATTTCTACTGGGTTGGAGTCAGGCTTTTTCTCCCGGAACCACCATTTTTGGTCCACGACAAACAGCATGAATGCTTGCACACTTGTTGTTTCTATTAGGAGAACAGGGATTCTCTCAGTAGAAACATAACGCTTGTATGTGGCCCTAAAGCGAACCGTACACTTTGATTATAGTTCATTAAAACCAAGGCAGCATGAATGGAAAATAGGATTTAACAAAACGCTTTGGACTCCTCTACACAGGCAGTTATTTTAGAACAGTTTTATCTGATTAACTCCCTGTGTGGATGTTCTTACTCCAGATTAAACATAATGGAAAGCTGAACAATTTACTATTAGATGAAGAGTGGGATTTTTCCACACATCAACCACCCTGTGATAACTGCCGGTGTACACATTGTAACCCTTCATTATGTGGAAGCTAAACGACAGCTGTTTAACTCCTAATAAAAGAGGGATAAATTACCAAGATTTAGCTTTGACTTAGCAAAGAGTGGGTGCAGCTACAAAAGATGTTTACTGCACAGCTGCCTAATTAGCGCCATGCTAAATTTGCAGCATGTACATGTGTAGCCCTATTACCCCACAGGAAACTAATTAACTTCACCAGAGATTAGCACTTGTAAACACAAGTACGATCCTACGGCAGCGTTTTTCAGTGTGCAGCAACACACGTGTAGACACTGACAGGGCTGGCTGGGGCATGAGCGTGCTTCAGTGCAGCGGCTGTCTGCTGGCCAGCCCCACAGGAGCAACCTCACGCCCCTGCCAGACCTTCTGCAGCACACTGAGCCAGGTCGGAGCAGCCCCAGGCTGGCAGGCTGACCCTCCAGGCCTCCTGCCAGCCAGGGCTGCTCCAATCCAATTCAACATGCTTCAGTCCCAGAAGCAGGTATAAACACAGCAGCTGGGAGCAACAAACTCCAGCACAATATGCACCAGAGTTTACTGCATCGCATTATTTTCATGTGCAGACACACCCAGTATGTACATGCCCATAGGCGGTTACAACAGAACAAGTAACACAGAGTAAATCTGTGACTTATATTACCCTCTGATAAACTGTTTTTCAGCCCATCCCCTAAGAGTGCCTTGTTCTGAACTAGTTGGTTATTAAAATTATTATTAGAATTTCAACTTAGAATTATAAATAGACTGTATTCTGAAATAAGAGCATCCACACAGGAAGTTAATCAGAATTAACCATTCTGCTTTAAATTTACCCCTTTCCTTGACACAAATCTACTTATGTGGATAACTAACCCCTTATAACATGATAGTGCCATACAACACAGATAATCTAGTCCCTAAAGGCATGGAGGGGTGGGGGAAGAAATCCAAAAATAATGGTTAGTATACAATGATCTTCTCAATTCATTGACACATTCTGTTTAATAAAAACAAATTCCCTGAGGTCAGAAATCTGACAGGACTGGTCCAAGGTAAAGAAGGAGATTACAGAAAAGCTTATTCTAAGCAATGATACTATTCCATTATTTTGCTTTGATGGGAGTCAGTGGTGACCAGTTCACTGAAGAATCAACCCCCCGACACCTTCAACCAGAGAATCGCAAAGCTATTTGTTACAAGAGGTTGGTAAATATTACCTCAATTTACAGATTGGCAAAATGAGGCACACAGATATTAACAGACAGAGGACACTAAAGCCCAGCTCACCTGGCTTTAAGATCAAATCTAACCATACAAATACTGGTAACTTACGACATAAGAAGAGTTGTATCAGTACAGGTCACTTTCCCTATATTGACATCTCCCAAACACCAAAATGAGATAAAAAGCCACTCAACAAAGGATTCAACTTATTTTTTAATGGAGGCATGGCAATACCATAAGCAACAGGAACAGACTCCAAATGATCAGTACCAAACCGAGACAATTTTTTTTCCCTTAAAAGTCATGTAGGTGAAGTATCCATTAAAGTTAGCTTCACTTTTCCCCCAAACTACCCAGTGCTTCCTCTTCTGCTCCTATGCCCTCATCAGGCCCACTCTTTTCATTTACAGAGAATAAGACATTTTCTTTTTTTTTTTTTTTTAAAGTCACTGAAAATATGTAAACATGTACTGTTTACATTCCCTTACTTTGAATAGGTCACATTACTTTTGAGGTTATATATTGACAGTAATAAATGCAGAATGCTACATCAATGTTACTGCATTTTATCTCAAATTCACATCATAGGAAAATTTAGAAACTATAGATTATTAAGTGTTTTCAAGTGATACAAAAGTAGCTAGCTAATGTAATATGCCACACAGTGCATATGCTTTTTTTAAAGCTTTAATAATGCAATAAATCTAAACCACAATATCTGCCTTCATGAAGAAAACATTTTCATCTCTATCCATCAGCAAAGTAAATTAGACAATAAATGGTAGTGACCTATAAGCTTAAGTGAATAACATGGGGATAGTTGTGCCAGTCCTTTACAAACCTTGAAATCAAGGACCCTATTCACATTCATATACATGTAAGCGACAGTGCTGGGATTTCTAGAAATAACTGTACAAACTTATGGGAAAATTCTACAAAGGAACTTGTAAGCACAAGAGCCTTTCAACTGGAAAAAGATGCTAAGGTGAACAAATCAGGAATTTTTTCAACTTTTACACAAGCTAAGGAGAAGAGCTATTTTCTCTCCATCCTCCAATCCTCATCCATGGGACAAGCTGTATTAACTAATGCAAAGCAACAAAAGTGCTACATCCTGTCAACAAGCAAAGTGACCCCGCCAGATTATTGCACCAAAGTATTAAGTAACACAACCATTTGTAAACAGTGATGCGGTGGCGGAGTGTATCAGCAATTTGACCCAACATGCGAGCGATGCGTGATCAGGGCATGATCACCTGTGGTCTAGCCAATCAAAGACCACCTAATGGGCATGGCTGGCTGGCCAGCATGTCCATGGGTTCCAGAATGTACCATCAGGGGAGCTTCCTGATTGGCCAAAAAAGTTATATAGGGGACCGCACGCCTTGGTGCATGGTCCCCAGGCTCTGACTCTCAGGACGGACTGATCACCCGTCTTGGGGCCTGGTCAGACCCCTAGGTCTTTAGCAGAAGCTGCTCCGGTCGCTCCGAGCATCATAAGCTTACTGCCTCGCATAGTACCTTGTCCTAACCAGACACTGTACTTGTATACTGCAGTCTCCACCCGTCACCCATCGCTTGTGTATATATTCCCTCGTTGCTGTATATAGTTCGTCATCACCAAGTTGTTTCAACCTACTATTCGTCAGTCTTGTAAGTAAATATCAAACTTTATTTCACACCTCATTGTCTGTGGTGTTTATCTCCACCTCGCTCTTGGCATCCCCGAGCGTGTCTGGGTTGGTGTCACCACTCGGTGCCCCACTTGACACGCAACTGCGGCCGTTTCCCAAGGACCATCCGGGAATTGAGGCCCACACATCCCTGTACAAAAGTATCGGTAACCCTTACTGCTAATTGAAAATAGCTAGTTTTGTGAAATGCTCATCAAGTTCACTTATGTCTATAAATGATACAGATAAACAGTTTCTGTAGAGAAAGCCAAAACTACTCTTCTAGTATACCTGCTGGCCTTGACTGAAACACTACTTCTATGTTTTCCATATTTATCTGAATATTTGTCATAAATAGCAATATTTTGTTTTCTATGCCACAAATAATGTTGTGTATTTTAAAATTTATTTTTAAAAGCCAAGTCTAGAGTAGAAAGTAGAGCTTAATCTAAGCTATTTTAGAAGTAAAAATGTTATCCTTTATTAGTATTATATCCAAGATGCATTCTTTTGTCCTCTTTTAAAAGTATATAATCATGGTACAATACCTCAAACAGAAATATCAACCTTTATGCAAAAAAGGTGTACGTGTGTGCACACACGCATATGTGTAAACCTTTTACTTACTGCAGACAAGAAGCTTTTCTCCCTCATCTAACTTCTGTTGGATAAAGACCTGTTATAAACAACACACAGCAACACTATCCAATCTTTAGATCGAAAGATACTAGGTTCAAGGCCAGATGAGTAGATGTGAAGCTCACTGTGCAACTTAGGAGAGGTCGCCTTTTCTTTCAGTTCATCTGGAACAAAAATCAAGCAAGTTTTCCACAGGAAAGCTCTGAATTAGGAAAAAGACTTCAAGGAAGTATATAAGAAAATATTTTTAATGCTAGTGGAAGTAAAATACCACTTGGTATCTAAGACAGTAAAATCACTGGCTCTAAAATTTTGCATTGGTATGTTTTTCATGAGATTAAAAAAAAAAAAAAACTATTTGCCTCTTGATTGGTTATAATTTCAACTAGTGATGTGTCCCTTTCACTTGTTCTGCATTTTTAGTGGCAATAACTTAACATCAAGCATAGTTTTCCCATCAATAACAACCCAAAAACAGCAGTCTGAATTATAGTCAGGTGCCACAGCATTATCCAACTAAAACAATTACGGAGAACTGATGGTGGGGGGGAAGAGCTACTACAAAATCCTGAAAATAAAATTCAGGGTTTTCCACTTTCTTTTGCTACTCAGGATACAGAGTACTACATGAACAGCCATTAGACTTGCTTCAGAAATTCTGTTTTCCTTACAGTCATTTAAATTTTAAAGCTTAGCATTTTAACTTATTTTAATATTTATAAATGTAAAGAAGCATTTGCAAAGAGCTATATAAAATAAATCCAAGCCAATTTACTCTATACATATTTAGTCAGCCAAGATCTCCTAAGGTACAGTAACTAAATAGTACATCACAAGTGATTTGGCCATAATAAAGTGCTCTGGCAATTTATAAAACACAGTACTGAACCAGAGTTAAGTATCAAAAATATAGCATGGTCTTTACACAATAAAGTAGTGAAGCAAGTCAAATGAACATCTGCCATGATCAAATGGAGTATGCAAATAGGAAGCATCCTATTTAAGATATTTTAAATACATGAGCATGAATGTTCCTTTTTAGAAAGAATTTCCTCATGTCACTTAAGGAAAAAGTAACCTTTTTCCTTAAGTGACATGAGGAAATTCTTTCAAAAAAGAAAAAGTAGAGGAGATTTTTTTTCTTCCTTTTAACAACTCAGGGTAAAATTTAAACTTCCTCAAACAATCTGGTGACATAACAGACAAAAAGCCTGTATTTCTCTGTTATCAAAAGAAGGCAAACACTTTTTAACCTTTCAGCTCTGTCTACTCACATTAAAAGCAAATCCTTCTGCACTAACTTCAGGTTCTATGCCCAACTCGAAGAAGAATGTCTTGCATCTAAAAGCTTGTCTAACTATCCCAACTCCATAGTTGGTCCACTAAAAGATATCATCATAAGAAATCCTTGCCCCTCTCTCATACTTTCTGGACCACGATGGCTATAACATCACTCTTACATAAACTAATGTACAAGCACTTTGGGAATTATGCCTTCTCCTGGAATGTTAACTGGATTCTGCTCTGAACAAACTATAAAGCAAGTGACTGTGAAGTCAACACTGTTTAACACATCTCATTGCTTACAACACTTATTGTATCCAAAAAAAATACAGTATAAGAACTTATGAAAGGAGTTACTTTAAAACAAGCCTGGGGCGGATCCAGGATTTGGCAAAGGGGAGTGCAGGAGCTGCACCCTGCCCCCCATTGCAGAGGTAGCTGCACCCCTGTTTCCCAGCCTGCCCCACTCCCCACACTGATAGGACATACCCCACCCACTGTGTGTGAGTGGCGGGGGGGGGGAAGAAACATCCTATCATGTGCACCACTGTAGCAGCCTACAATGACTTTTTTTTAAGTCCCCGAAGTACACAAGAATCCCCACCTTCCCCTCCATGCTTAGAGGCACATACTGTTCCTTTCCCTTCTCTCCCTCCCTGCCTGCTTCTATGGCTTTTCCCGCTGACCTAGGAGTGGGAAAAGCTTCAAAGCCCCTCCTGCTGTTTCAGCTGGGCTGCACAGGGGTTGGGAAGAGTGACAGCAGTAGCAGCCCAGACGAGAGATGGATTCCCTCATCCTGCCGGGTCCCCCTGGAAGCAGGCATGGGAAGGGAAGAACTGCCCTGCCCACCGCTCTCCTGCTGTTACTGTTCCCAGCTCAGCCCAGCCCCTGCACACCCCAGTAGAGCAGGTAGGAGCAGCTTTGAAGTTTCCAGTACTCCCCTAGACCACAGGGAAAGCAGAAGAGGGGAAACAGGAAGATTTTAAGTGCTTTGGGAACTTTAAAAAATCCCCAGAGACTTCCAGCTGGATCCAATCTGAAAGGGGGAGGGGGGGTGCAGCCGTACCACTGCACTGCCCCTGAACAATCCTTACAAGCAACTCGCATACACTATTTGTGGAAAGTTTTTATAACTCCTTGTAAACTATTTTCTTCACGAGCATCTGTATGCATGACATTTTGCCATTTTGGATTGGAGAACAGGGCCTTTGAAGAACTCTAAAACATTTTATTCCCCCTCTTGACATCAATCATTTTGTCCACATGTCTAGATTTTTCACCTGTATTTGGCTCATCTAAATTATATTCAAGGTGCTCTACAGACTTGTTTCTCATTTTCACTGTTCCTTAAATCAAACTACCCATCGCTTCTATCATTGCTACTCATACTATCTTTATCCTGCCTTTCTATTGTCTTCTTTGCATTTAAAATCAAAGTGATATACTTGGGACATGTAGGAAAACAAGAATAGAACCAAAGAGATCTGTCTCTCACTACAACCATTAGACCAATTCTTCCCTTGACTTCTAGGGTTCAGTGAAATTTTAATCTGCCACAGCTTTTCCAAATCTTAAACAATCTGCTTCAAGAAAAAATCACTACAGTATAGAACATAATTTAATGAGACTCTGTAATCTCAATCCAAAAATGATGTACACAAATACCAAGGGCTTCTACCTTCAGGTATTAATTTAATAAATTGGTGCAGGCTTCATTTTTCTTCCCCAATTAAAATTATGACATAAAACCTAATGTGGCTGGCATTTCTGGTAAAATATTTTTTAATGTTGTATGCTTCAAAACATCAGCTGCACATTACTACCTGACATGAAACTGTGTAACAACAAAAGTCAAGCTGGTTTTTGGAACCAAAGCAATGAGGTTATGGTGTGAAAAATTTGGGGCTCTTTTGATTTTTAACAAATAAAACCTTTGATTCTTGAAGGCTTCCTGTGGCATGCAGTAAAAATTGGCTTAGACCAAACCATATATATGATGTCTTTGTATGCACACTTATACAGAAAATGTGGACAGTGTCCTGATCACATCTAAGTAGGTTGTGGAATTATCAGAACACTAGCACGTGATTATCCTGTCTATTTCCTCCAGCTACCTTCTAGCTCATGCAGCAGAAAATATAGGAATTATGTGGACAGATGCCCTTGTTGACTTGAAATCTCACCCAGTGTGCATTTCTGCACATTCATTTTGCTGAAAGTTCACTACTGAGGACAAAAACATATACATACAGACACAAAAGAGCTGGTGGGGAAAATGGAAGTTCAGAATTCCTCTGTTAGCTCATTATCACTGTATTATCCAAGTTCCAGATTTCACAGATGTGAAACCATTTCAATGGTAGGTGGTAGAATAATAGCAGAGATCATTCCTCCAATCATAATTTTATTTTAAATTAAACTGCTTTTCTGTGATAAAAATGATATAAGTGATCTTTGATTTTATTTATTTATAAAAGGCCATTGCATTTCACATCAAAAGGGTAACAGCACTGAAATACAGCCTTCTGATAATATCACAGTCATGAAGTAGAACTTCTCTTTAATTGGTAGGAGTATTTAGATGTGTTACATATACAGTGTGTGGGGGGAAAAGATACTGGTTCACAGATTGTATCAACACGTTATGTTAAAACAGTAAATCTTCTCTAGAGCATGGTGCTTCATAATGTAGGTATAAAAATAACAAGTGGATTTGTTTTTGCTTTATCAACAAGACCTAATCCTGATAAATTATGCCCTAAAATGCTCTTGATTAGGCTACAGCTGCAGCTATTTATATTTTGGCTTTTTCATAGGTATAAACAAACTTAACTATGACTAGGCTGCTAAAAGACTTCCCATTTTTAATTTTACAAAAGTTGAGGGCTACTGTGTAATACAATTATTGCCTTATTTAAATAGGAATTACTTTAAAACTAAGATCATAAAGTTGGCAACAACTATACTTAAATAACAGAAGGTGATCATTTGCATTTCAAAATTTATCTAGTTTGCTTTCCCCTCAATTAGACCAAAACATGTTGATTCACAGGTTTGTGTGTGTGTTTGTTTCTTTTTTAAACTTATTTATAGAGCAGAATAATGGCCCCCCTGCTAACTTGGCATTTGCTCAAGTTTCTGTCCATGTAAATTGAATCTGTTACTGGAATTTTCCCCCCCTCAGAATACCAAGGCACATTAACCAAGAGATAAAAAGATACATTACCGATATTATCAAGCACAGGGCAGGTGGATTATGTGTGGGTTTTTCCTTCTTGCTTTTGGACAAATATGTGATAAAGGTTCTCAGAGGGCACTGAGAGCAAAGGGCTGTTTAAACAAAAGTGAATCATTCTCATCGTGTTCTGATGACAACTTTACTTTTTATTCAAACAGCACCTGCTTAGCACTCTTTAATATTATTTAGAAAGCAAAAAAAAATTAAAAGCAGGATGGTAAACAAACAGAAAGCACTTCAAATAATATTAAGATAGCAACAATTCTCATCTATGAGGTTTCCAATATTTTCTTAAAATATGGTAGTGTTCTTCGCCAAAAAAAAGAATATTACTCTTAATGGTGTTGAATTTAGGGTGAATGATTTATAAATCATCATTTCTCTTGTGGTTTAGAGAAACAAAATCTGACTTATCATGGGTGGCCAGCAAAGATATGGTTTGGCTATTTATCAAAGTATAACACACACACTATTTTTAAGTATCTGCAGAAAACTCTTATCACATTATATGTTTCAATATGAACTTTCTTTTTAATAGAGCAGATCTATCCAGGGTGCTAAAGTACCTTATGCTTTTACCAATGTTAGTACTACTTTTACTCTACAACTCAAAACTTGAAAGTTCCCTTCTTGCTACACAAATAATTACAACAAAGCTCTCCCTCAATCTACAGCTCCTGTCAAAAGTTAGGCAAAGAGTGCCAGCCAGTTCAAGAGCAGAAATCCATTAATGGTACAATGCCACCTGCTGTCAATTCTGAGAAATGTAACGTCTGTTTAAGATTTTATCCCTGATGAAAGAGGCTTCTAATTTATTAAACATACAAGACTGTGTGGCGGTTCGACATAACTGTGTTTACGCAGTCATAAGGATATGCTAGGCAGCTTTTTAAAACTTTATTTTTTCCCCATTTCTTTGATACTTGACCATTTGTAAGGAGCACTTTTGTTTTATAATATAAATGATATGAGAAGAATACATACCTAGTCATATTTCTTCTCTGCTCGATGGTTTATGGAGAGCCTAGCGACTCCTTATCTTTCAGAATCTGAAGGCTATAATGACTATTTCTATTATAGTCTTAAAACACGTCTACTCTAAAATGGCATAGTGATAGACAACTTATTAATGGACACCCTAACTCCACCCAACCCCCCTGAAAATTAAGCTTAGAAAAGGACCCCATTTTGAAATATAGACAATCAAATACAGATATATATAAGAAGCTGTTTCAAGTAGTACACTTAAGCCAATTTTCCTTTCAATAATTATGCAATCAATTTATTCTTTTTAAAACTCTCCTTCATCCTCTGTCCCCACAGCTGTGAAAGTCCAACACAATAAATCCAAGAAATTAAAAATCAAAACTGTACACTGAAAATAAATCCACTAAACAGATTTCTTCTGCAGAGCTCTTTCATTTCTAGTTATTTTTGCTGTTACTTGTAAACAGTAGTAATAAAAAAAATAACTTTTATGCTAGCAAGATTTTAAATTTGTGACATCCTGCTACCAATAGCTGCCTTTTGTTGCTCTGAAACCTACTCCAAAAATCGATGCAAATATAGTACTGCACCCAACTGTATTCTTTATTGCATTTGACGGCAGGTGCCAGGGATTATTTTAGATATGCTCTGTTCACACATTTTCTATAGCATCTTCTACTGCCACTGTCAAAGACAAGATAGACTGGCCATTGGTCTGATCCAGGGTGGCACTGTTTATGTTTTTATTCATAACAGCTGGCTCTAGAAAGCCATGTTTGTATACAGTCACTCTCTTCATATTGCAAAAAAAAATAATTAAACATCCCAATAATAGGGCTGGCCAAAATGTAGGAAGCCTGTTTCATGAACAATTTCAAAACTTCTAGTTTGTCCCAAGATGGGAGGAAAATGTAAAATTCCAAAATTATTCCAACCCAATTCTTGTAGCAGGGAAGGAGTAGGGGGAAGGTTAAGTGTCCCTAGAGCAGGGGCGGGCAATTGTTTTGGGTGGAGGGCTGCTTACTGAGTTTTGGAAAGCCATCGAGGGCCACATGACAGGCAGCCAGGAACAGATAAATATTAATTTTCTAAATTTTTTAGGGGCCCCGCAGGTCAGATAGAATGACCTGGCAGGCCTTATCTGGCCCGTGGGCTGCATTTTGCCCACCCCTGCCCTAGAGAGAGCAAAATAACAGAGTGCAGGAAAAATTAGATCTAAGCCAGGACCATTCAAAATAAAGTGAATTAAAATATCAGGTATTATTGCAGTTGTTCTAGGAATTGTTTTATGAAAAGAATTGTCAAATTCAACACAATATTGTGGTTATTTCTTTTTTGTGCAAAAATAATGTTTGGCAGCTCCTATACTTTGGAAGAGTCTCTCACAGCAAACTGAGTGAAACCCAACCTGTATTTAAAAAAATAAGCCACACAAAGAACAGGGTGAGGGAGATGCTATTATACTGATATGGGAACTTGAGTTCAGGAACACTCCTACAGTACTGAATAGAATGCTAATCACTCAAGTACCATTTACTTCCCCATATCTTGGGAGTGTTCCCCAACTTGTAGGAAGCCCACTAAAATTAACTGCCTGAAGTTGAGGAAGTGGTATAGAACAGAATTAAAAAGCAGGAGCCCTAAAGAACCAGACTGGACTGAGTAGCACGGGTTATTACTAGCACAAGTATGAAACTGTTACTTGATATAAGCTGCCAGTGCACTCAAAGCAACATTGTATTAATTTACTGCAAGCATTTATATAAATATGCAAAGTTAAATGCTGAAAGCAACATTTATACCAGGTTAAACTGCACAAGTATGAAAAAATGAGAGTATGCTGATAAAAATCCTTTTCCTGTACTGCAGACAGGCTGACCTCAGTCACCTTGCATGTGCAAGCCCCAACCTGGTAAGTGGAAGTGTGCAGATGCACGCTTACACCCATGAAAGCATTGCAATAAGCTCTAGGAGACTCCAGCAATCATGGTGGCTTGTCCACATCAACTGAATTGCAGGACTGGCAACTTAATCTAAACAACTCCAGCAGACTTACATATATGCAGTGAGGCTGATGTGTGAACGGTGCAGGAAACCTTAACCCTGAATTCTATGTGTTTTAAATCTATTTCAACTCTGCTCTGACCGTGGGGCAGTGGTGCAGGACTTGCTTGTTTGGAACTTAATGGGGCAGAAAGGTCTCCTGTCTATATCATAATTTGCATGGCTTTGAAGTCCAGACCTCACTACAGTGACGAGGTGGGAAAAAGGCTCATGTTTCCATCTTTGCTATCACTACTCTTTGGCTGCAGAAAGCTTCCCAACAAAGCTAAGTTAACAAGACAGCAACACATCTATTTGCATTATGAAAGATGTACTCTGGCAACAAAGACTTTTCTCCTCCTCTTCAAAAGCAGTAACAATTACTGGAAATCTGAAGTGAAGGGACTTATAGGCAGTCATGTTCCTGGAGTTAATGCAGTGCAATATTTAGTTTGTTTTTAAACATAAAAGTATTTAACTGTGTTTCTCTGAGACATTTATAATCTCCCTCATGCAAACTGACCCAGCAGCAGCCTACATGCCAGTCAGGCTCAGCAGAGAGAATGTGCAATTTCACAATGGGGGTCAAAATTCAAGTCTAAGCAGCTGCTAATTGATCATATTCTGCCACCTTTATTTCTAACTAGTCACTCCTTACCATATTTCCTTTTAATGGGACTAACTCCTAGAATAACTACTCAGTGCTAAGTTTAGTTCAAAATACTTTTTTTTTTTTTTTTTTTTTTTTAAACGGGCTCATAAAATTATTCTTCAACCAACCTTTGTCAAACTCGGTCAGAGACTAAACACATGGCTTGGTTATACAATACCTAGAGGCCACGTTTCAAAGTTCCATCGATCCAGGAATTCAGCCGGAAAAGAATTATGGCAGTTTAAATTTTAAAGTGAGAAAGATTTCACTTTTCTCAGACAACTGAACTACTTGAATGGATTTTGCTCAAACATCTTGAAACAGTCCTCTCTGAACTTTTGCAAGTTGAAACAGAACCCACGCATGAAAAATCCTAGCCCCAGAGTTTGTTTTTTTTAACTAAATATAAAATTTTGAAAACAAGACGTTATAAGTGGAAACTCTTTAGTCACCCCTTTCCAGGCAGTCACTATCATCTGACAACTATAACATCACAAAATTAAAATGAGGATTTTTCAGTTTCAAGCATATTTGTCACCATAAAAATTCCTGAGATACCTATCTGGCAACCTTGCGATTAATAGCAATAGTTCTAAGAAAAGAAATCACTACACTACTTCAAAGTCCATTTAGTTCATCATATTCCATTATGTTTCTTACAGTTTCAGATCTAAAGGAAGTCAATGTTTATTTTTCTATTATTCTTGCATAGTTATGAAGCCTGCCGTTTAAAAGCTCGTTGTGACACTTGATCAATCTGAACTGCCCTCTTTTCTTTCAGTGTTCTAGTCAATGCTCACTGAAACAGCAAATAGCTAAGTTAAACAAACTGTTTCTTAAAGTGTCTTAGAAACTACAATTTCAGTACAACAACATTTGGTACAGGTTCTATAATATATCAGACTACAATACAGCTCAAGAATGATACCATTACCTGCTCTTTCAGATTCTAAGACAGTCAGAAAAAGTCCTATCAGATACTGCATGAACTTCAGCTCCCAATGAGAAGTATGTTATATAGGCTCCATGAGAAAATGAAGGCTGCTAATCTATTTTCCAAGTGAAACATTTTAGGTGATTGCTCTAACCTGGGGCACAGTACATTCTCTCTATGGCATCGTTGTCACAGGAATCTTCAACCTCACTCCACCTGCTAAAATACGTTAGCTGAATGTGTCCTAAAAACAAAACGACAGGAGAAATCAAAACATTTTTCCCTTCCATTTTCTGCAGAAGTGAACTGTAATTACTCCTTTTGTAGCTAAAAACAGTATCATTAAGAATAATGGCATCATTAAGTACTAGAAGCTATTACTGGGGGTGAATTTGCTGCACTGATAATGAAGCTCTAGACAGGAAATGAAGATACTAATTACAAGATAAAACGCCTACTCAGTTAATTGGAAGCAACAGCGAATAAAAAGAAATGCATTTGCAAAAGTTCCTGACCTCTATCATTCAATAAGATGTTGTTTGGGTTCAAATCGCGGCACACAATTCCTTGTCTATGCAAAGCATCAAGGGCTACAACCATTTCAGCTGCCCATCTTTGAATGCAGTCCTCTGGGATGTGAAACCTGGAGGTTAGTGCCAGTCTGTTGTCAAGGTCCCGAAAAATTTGATGTATTTCCATCTCTCCTTCTGTTGCTCTTTCACTCTTGTCCTTTGACGCTGTTTCTTCACTTTCAACCTTTGGTAATAAAACAGGGTTTGCGTCCTCGTTCCCAAAATCTTCAGTTTGATCAGAAAACAGTAACACTGCTTCACCTTCTACAGCATCTCCATCTATGCTATGCTCTTTAGCACCTGAGAGTGGGTTAGAAATGAATAGGAAACTTTCCTCTGTGTTCGCTGTGTTTAACGATGTGAAAGAATTTGCTCCAAGTCCTTGAAACTGAGCCACATCTTCTGAGCTCCCTAGATCAAAATCAGATCTAAATAGTGTCTTAATAACTTCCTGAGTGACAACACAGTGCCCTTCTGACTCTTTCCTAGAAGAGTGGCCTAGTTCAGGCACCTCATGATTTAACTTTTGATCAAATGTTTTGCATTGTTCTGTTGTATTATTCAATTGTAAGACATCAGGGGTTTCTAACAGTTTGCTTTCTAAAATATCTATATCAGTCTTTGTAAACTTTGTTGGCCTAACTTCTGCTGCTGCTTCTGTTTGCTCTGACATACCAGGCAGATTTATTAGCAGATCCGGCCTTCCTTCATCAACACTACTAACATCGTCCACAGCAGCATCCTTAAAAGAAATAACCGGCACAGAGTCATTTGAACCCCTGCTTATGGTGTCATGAGCTCTAAAGCCCACTCTGCTTTCTATGGCATCAAGACTTCTGTCACGATCTGGTGCAGAAAAAAATGGCTTTAAAGGTTCTGATTTTAAGCTAAATAATTTATCTCCAAAATCAAGCCCCAGTAGTTCACTGGTGCTATCTTTACTGTCTATTCTGAAGAGTTCCATGGGGCTGTTCTTTGATCTATTTAATGAATCTGATATCCTAGTAGGACTAATGATTTCTGGGTCAGCATCTTCTGTGAAAATCTTTACTTCCTGAGACATGACCTGAGAGCTGAAGCTATCATTGCCAACTACAGTATTTGCCTGTAAGCATTCTAAGTCTTTGGTATTAAGACCTCCTCCCTCTATTTTCAGCACAGGTTCCTCATTTAAAGAGCTAGGATCAATTTTTTCTTGTCCATACTCATTGCACAATGTTAAATAGCTACTAGTGCATTCTTCTTCTGAACTTGACCCAGAATCCATCCATTTGGGAGAACTTTCTTGGCCATCTTCCTGATTACTACTATCATCTTGAGAACTTGGGGTAAGACTGCTCTTCAGTGGTATAACTTTTAGCATGTTCTCCCCATCACTTGCTCCAGAGCAAACACTGCTACTGATTTCCTTAGGGCTTGGAGACGGCTGTTGCAGGTAAATCTTAGTAGAACTGGATCTTTTGAGCTCAGGGATTTCAAAACTTTCTTCAGGGCTTCTGTTTAAGAACTTACTGATGTAAGACCACAGTTTGCCTCCTATGAAAAAGAAAGAACATCTCAGAATGTAAATCAGAACAGACTCTGCTTCATTATGAAATATAAAATACATAACTCAGGAAACTACTTCCTGATGCAAATCATAGCAGGTTGGATGTGCTAGTTCAACAGGGAATATGGCTTCAAATAAATGTATTAATGCATTTATGAGTGGGACCCTCTTAGATTAAAATAGAAAGAATATTTAAAAACCTATTTGATGACATGCCCCAAGTTGCCTTCATGTCATGAGATAGCAACACCAGAGAAAGTAAAATAGATTCCTATCCCATCACCATTCTGCTTGTCCTGAGATGTTTCTGGAGAACAGCTCCAAGCTTCCTACCTGAAAGTAACATCAGGGGAAGGAAGAATCATTACCCAGTTCTTCAGCCTTTGCTTCTTTACAATTGTGTGCATGCAAGTGGTAAGTGCTCCATGTTCATAGGATAAATATATATTTTCTTGCTTCTGGAAGGTATCTTACCTGCCCATTCTATTAGTCTTTCTACTCCCACCCACCCCCACTTTTTTTTTTTGGTTTCTTCTTTCACCTCTTGCTGTATTATGTAGCATTTATCAGTGCTCCTTACATGCTCATTGTAAACAGAGATCAGCATCTCTCTCTCAAAGGAAAGAACTGCCTGCCCCATTTCTGGCTCAGTTCACTCATTCTGGAGATTCATAACAATCTATAGCTCTAAGTGAAGCCGTTGCTTTGGCTTCATTTAAAACTGTGAAAATAATAAAACTGGATTGTTAGTCTTCAAAAACCTGAACATAAAAACTGCCATTAACAAGATCAGACCATAGATCCATCTTGTCCAGTATCCTGTGTCACACAGTGGCAAAGAGTGGATGCTGAAAGAGTGAACTCGGTATGACCAGAGAGGTTCCCCCCACCCCACACACTGGTCCTCTCTCACTTGCAGCCTCCAGCATTTAAGGTCTATGAATTCCAATTTAGAGGGTGTATCCCTAGCTCCCATGCTCAATAGCTACTAATGCCCTTTCCTCCAAGCACTTGTCCAATCCCTTTTTGAATCTGCCATTAAACTGTCATCTTCCACAACATCTGGTGGCAATGAGTTCCACACGTTGATTGTATGCTGTGTAAAAAGGAACTTCCTTTTGTTAGTTTTAAAACCTACTACCTTACTACTAGTTTCATTCTGTGACCCCTAGTTCTTATATTGTGAGAGATAATAAATAATACAACCCCTACTTACTTTCTCTTTACTATTTCATATTTTCTAAACCCTTATGATGTCCCCTCCCTCAAATGTTGCTTTTCTGAACAGAACAGGCCTAACCTTTTCACTCTCTCTCTCACATTTCTTGTGAAGAATTATAACTCATGAGTACAAAGTACAGAGTTGCACAAAAATTAAGCTGGAAAATATCTGATATCTTGGCTTGCTTGGGCCAAGGAACTGTAGGTTCAAGAAGTCCTCATTTAAAAGAAGAGAAATTCCTGAAAGCATAGGTGACTCAATGGGATCTTTGTTAGAAGGAAAATTTATACCACCCATCAGTTTATAGTGACCTGTATCATTGGGTTCCAGAATATTAAAATTAATAGTTTTGTTTTGTTTTTACTTTTTTTTTTTTTTAGAAGGAAGCTCTATTTCTTGAAAAGTTACACTGAAAGAAACAGTTACTTTTCCCCGTGTGGAACCAGGTTTCCAGGTGCTAAAAAAAAGAAGAATTTATTAAATGCATTAATTAGAAAGTAAAAATAAAAAACAAGGCTTAGAGAAGAGGTGTCAAACATCTGTCTTCCTAGACTAGATAGGCCCATGGAGCTCCTAGGAGGACCAGGAATTCAGAGGCAGGGCTTGCCACCCAATTCCAGGTGACAAATCCCTATTGGGGGTGCATTTTGGTGGTCACAGCGGGGCATGCAAAGCCTCTGCTAATACCCCACCCCCAACTCCCTCAAGCTGTTCACACTACTGCCAGAGGCATCTCCGAATCCAGCCTCCAAGGAGATCCACTGTCCAGATCTGGGCCAAGGAATCAAACAAGCTTGATATGCCTGTTGTTGGAGGAACCTTCCTCCTTTTCCCCCCGGCTGGGATAGGAGTTGTTTTGAATAGGAAAACATTCTTTTCACTAGCTATGATAAAAAAAGTGCATCAAAGAGTATTAGAGCATTTTAGTGGGTTGAATCTACGGTAAGAATGACAACCTGGATCTTTAATGTGCATGCTTTCAACCAACAAGTTTGAAATGAACTGGTAACAACCCATCCTTCCAATATAGCTATATATGAAAGAGGCTTACCAATTCAACAGGAAAAAAAATAGGAGAGATCCTGATATAAAAAAGGTGAAGAATCACTTTATCAACCAATTCATTAAAACATAATAAAGAGTTACTGGTTTTAAGATATATTCACAATATTCATTAATGTCTTTGTCTTTATAGAAGTCAGATCAATGTTAACTGATTTTTTTTTTATTAAAAACACAGATTT
Organism: Alligator sinensis; assembly: GCF_000455745.1. Lineage (NCBI taxonomy): Eukaryota > Metazoa > Chordata > Crocodylia > Alligatoridae > Alligator > Alligator sinensis. Next base: position 437,514 of record NW_005842341.1, read on the forward strand.
ACAGCTGGTCAAACTGGGGACAGTTGAAGTTGGTGAAAAGTTTGAGATGTGTTAATTCTCTTGTATATATTTTTACACAAAATAATTAAAAATTATTTTTTCTTTTAAATTACAAGTAGTCTAGGGTGGACAGGAGGAGGAAATAAGTAGAAGTCATAAGCAAGAGAAAGTGTGGGGGAGCAACCACATTCCTTCGTGCCTCCTCCCCAATTTTTCCCAGTGAAGAGATGAACAACAGATAAAGAGTGAAAGTGAAAAAACTAAAAGTAATAGAACGGAAGTGGGATTCTTATCTCAACATTTTGAATGAAAAAGTAAATAAATGACCAGCTCTTTTATAATATATGTAAATATTCAGGGTTCTCTTATACTAATAACACCACACATACCAATCCTCCCTGATCTATGTCATTATAAATATATAGGTGGGGGGTTGGGGAAGGAGTATCAAACACTTTTATTTTATGTAACTTTTAAGTGGCCACATATCACACATCTGTTTTTAAGAAAATTCCCCTTCTAAGGTTTCAGATGGTTTCCCCAATAGTATTTACAAAGACTGGAACTGGTCTGTAAGTCCAGCTCTTACACAATGGGCCACTACCTGCAGACATCACTGTAATAAAAATATTAGTACTGCTTAGCCTTCACTACATACTGGAAGGGAAAAAAATCTAGAAAAAGAAGAGCCAGGATTGCTTGGCCAATAAGAAGAGTGAAGAAGTTCCTACCCCCATGGCTTCCCCTCCTAGAGAAACTGGCCGGCTGTCTTCACAACTCTCTTCCTCCTCTGCCCCTACTTCCTGAAGCTTCTTGAAGCCAGTTGTACATACCCAGATTGCAGCTTGAAGCCATCTTCAGCTATACAGGAAGAAGACTCAGAAGGGAGGAGGATGAGCAATGTGTTGATATGATCTCCATGCCCCAAAGAAATCTCTCTGCACTAGTTAACACAATTTAGGCTATATTATGTTCTGAACACAATTTCTCGCACATATGTGAATGATGAACTGCAAAGGAGTTTCCATACAAGTGTAGCTGTCTTCCTACAGTGAAGAGGTGCTGGAATTAGAGCTGAACTTCTACATGCCATCCTAAAACCCAATAAACCACCAGAGGATCTAAAAAGCTACTGACCTATCTCACTACTCTGTATTACATACAAACTCAAGGAGCACATAATCCTGAATAAAATAGAGAACATAATTGATCCCCAGCTCCCAAAAGAACAAGCTGGCTTTTGGAAAAAGTGGTGTATTACTGACCAAGTTATAATACTTACATCCAACACAAAAACCAGATTTGAAATGAGGCAGAAAACAGGCATGGTCTTCATCAATCTTATAGCCACCTATCACACTGTATGGTATCAAGGCCTCAAATATAAACTGCACTCCATGATACCCAACTACAAACTATGTGCTTTCATCCCAAACATGATCTCTAGCAGATCATTCAAACTCACTACCAGCCAAAAAGAAAAGGGGAGAATACGAACCCAGAAAAATGGAAGAATGGAGTCCCCCAAGGGTTATTGCTAGCATCAATAAATAAAGTTGTGCATCAATAAACCAGTATCATTACTCTTCCACCTGGACAATCATCAAGCCAAGAGCACAGTGAACATCAGTGTAGGCAACTACATCCTTCCCAATGAGCGTAACCCAACCTACCTGGGAGTCGCATTAAACCGTTCCCTCACCTATGAACACCACATTCGGAAAGACATTACACATAACTTTTTAAGTGATCAGAAACTGGTTTACACCTGTAACAGAACAGACATTCAGTGCACATAAACCAGACTGAAAATGGGTGAAACTGGTCTGAGATAAACCTGGTTCAATGTAGTATCAGACTTAACTGATCTGGGTCAAACTAGTTTATACGATGTCTGTCCCAGACCAAAGTCCCCCAAACATCCTAGATGCTTTGCAGCCCTGGGCAGGGCTCTCTGCTCCATAGCAGGGCTGGCCTCTCCTCTCTGCTCCCTGGCTGGTGCTCCAGCAGAGACCTGAAGAAACAGCAGGGTCTGCCTTGCTTCCCCCTAACCCATCCCCCTCAACACTCGCTGCTCAAGCAGGGATCCCTCCCTCCCCCCTCCCACAGCACAGACAGTACCCAGCCTGTGGTGAGCTAGCTAACAGGGGTGTGCAAAACGGGCCATATTCAATTCGTATTCAGCTCAAATCAGGGACAGTGATTCATTGATTTGGATCACTGTCCCCGATTAGATTCGGCCAAATCCAAATCTGAAGATTCGATGCTGATTCGGAGAATCACTGATTCGGTCACAGACACAGCTTTAAATATTTTTTCTACATACCTCGAGGTACTAGGCAGCTTGTGAATGCTGCGATTCTGGGGAGGATGGAGCGTCCCACAGGACCATGGGAGGGCCCCCCTGCATGCTCACTGGTGAAGTCAAAAGTGGACCGGAAGTATTTCCGGTTCACTTCCAGGTCCTCTGGGGGGCCTCCCCACCTTGGCGATCAGCTGCAGGGGGACCCCGGGTGCCCCCCCCGACCCAGAAGGCACCAGTTGCCAAGCCAGGGGGTGCTGAGGGACCCCCCAGCATGCTCCCCGACAGACCTGGAAGTGGACTGGAAGTGCTTCTGGTCCACTTCCGGGTCTGCTGCCAAACATGCTGGAGAACCCCCTGCACTCCTGTGTGAGACTCCATCCGCCCCAGCATCTCAGCATTCAGGAGCTGCCTGGTACCTTGAGATATGTAGAAAAAACATTTAAAGCTGTATCTGTCCGAACCATCAAATCTATAAGGGTCTCTGGATTTGATTTGGATTTGGAGATTCAGCCACTGAATCTAGCTGAATCTCCCCCGAATCGAATCAAGGACTGAAGCTTCGCACAGCCCTACTGGCTAATGCTGAGTTATGTCTGTGTAAGGCAGTCAGGTCAGTGTTCGCTTAGGGCTTTTTTGGAGCTAATCAACATGTCAGCTGGTAATGTCCCTCCATTCCTTCCTTGGAAAAAGTTAAGAAAAGCTTGAACTAATGAGAGAGGCTTTTGTTTTGCTGATGGGCTGATAAACCCCATGTAACTCCGTTCCATGTAAGTAAATGCTGTGTAACTCCCTGCTGGCTCCATTGCTGGTCAGAAGAGCAGTGGGGGAAGTGGGGCCACCCTAATCAGAGTGTACTGCAGGGGCCTGGCCATGCCCTCTGCGCAGCTCAGCACTGTAGAAGGGAAGGGAGGGC
>NW_005842341.1:440814-464340 GCF_000455745.1 Alligator sinensis
CCCCCCCCCCCCCCCGGCTTCTAGCCTGAGCCACTGCAGGCATGTGCCTGCATTCCCTCAGTCCAGAGGGGATGTCTGTACAGTTACCAACTGATTCAGCCTAGCCAGGTTAGACTAACCTGCAAAAATTGAATCAATTCAGGCTCAGGCCTTTTGAATGTTTGTCCCTAGCTTCAGAAAGTCTGCAGTAAAGTCTCTGCAATAAAGGCAGCTGCCTTAAGATGTTTAGCCAGCACAATACATGGTGCCAACTTCAAAGTGCTCAGAACCACCACACTTGCAATGGTAAATGCTCCAGCAAAATACTGTGCTCCTGTATGGTCTAGAAATTGTCACACTCAAAAGCTTGATACTGTACTTAACAGTGTACCGTTCAGAAAGTCTGCAGTAAAGTCTCTGCAATAAAGGCAGCTGCCTTAAGATGTTTAGCCAGCACAATACATGGTGCCAACTTCAAAGTGCTCAGAACCACCACACTTGCAATGGTAAATGCTCCAGCAAAATACTGTGCTCCTGTATGGTCTAGAAATTGTCACACTCAAAAGCTTGATACTGTACTTAACAGTGTACCGAGACTCATAATAGGCTGCACAACTTATACACACACAGATGTACTTCCTGCACTCTCTGGCATTAGACCAAGTAACATAAGAAGACAGGCCCTAACATCATTACTGGCAATTGAGGCAAAAGATGATGAAAACCACTTGTTCCATCAACAGGTAACTGAAGACCCAAACAGATGGAAGCTTAAAAGTTGTAAGCCATTTCTACATGAAGCCCACAAGCTCCTGGAAGAGACTGGGGATGCTAAACCAAACCTATGGACAGCAATGGAGTGGACCAACCATTGGGAAAGGTCAGACCTATTCCTACAGCTTTTTATACCAACACCAAACAAGTTTCCCATTGAATAAGATCTTGACAGAGAAGCATGGGTCAAGCTGAACAGACTGAAATCTTCAAAACAACACTTCACAAGATGAACATCTTGAACAGCCCCCTGTGTAAACGTGGAATCCAACAAACAGCACAGCATTTAATCAAAAGCTGCAATCTCTACAATGCCCAGATGGGGTAGATGGAATCTGTACATTGAGAGATAATACAGTGGCTCATAGATTTGGAAGTTGATACCTGACACCATATGAAAGAAGCAGCAGCCTTTAAATTAATTACATACTTACAAAGGCATTTCTCCATTGTCAAAAGACTGTGCAAGACAGCACCAGAGTGAAGCACAGGGTGTGTGTTTCATATAAACTACACTTCAGAAGGACGCAACGTAGCTGCCCATAATGCAGCACTAGATGCACATCAAAAAGGATCTTTGCTTTGAGTGTGCTTCTTGACGTACCAAGGGCCAAGTGAAGAGTAGCTCCATTACATCCTTTCAGGACATGGTAGGCCTGGAGTGAGTGTGCCATGTTCCACACTGGTGCTCCCCAGCATGGTAATTTCAGGGTGTATTGAGGGTGATGGTCACATTATACCAGTGAAAGCATATAAAATTGCAATAATGACTAGACTTCAATCACTGTGTTTGTCAAACTTCCCTTTCTTTAAAAGATGAAGAGGAAAAGCCACTCTTTAACTACTTTCATAAGAAAAACATGATGAAAAACTATTGCTTATTGCTACTCCTATTTAGAGTTTAGTGCAACTAAATGAAAAACATTTGATTATGTCCAAATCTGTTTATGTATAAATACTTCAAGATTGGCCTCCTGGTCAAGTGGAAATACATAAATAAATGTTGTTCAATAATTGTATTCTATACTGAAAAACAACAATTTTATTCCTTTTTTGAAAAATGCCCAATACAGGGTCAGGCAAGAGCGATATTTCTATCTGGGTATATAATTACGCCTTTATGAATGACATACTAATAATCTTTCCCCCTCTCCCCACGTGTTGTGTAATATCAAGAAAACCCATTAGCAACCCATGCTAATATAGTATCAGGAATCTATAAAAAATAAATTACAGAAATCAATCCATGAAAGTGGGCTTCAGTCACTGTCTAACATACTAAGTAATTCTAAAAATATTGCTGCAAAACTGAAGTTCATTAGTATTTCACATGACTGCAACAAATTAGGAAAATTCAACTGTGAATTACAATTCTTGTATCTACTCATTCACCCCAAAGTTGGCAGCCATTCTACATATTTCACAGTATAGTTTCATCAGTGCTACCATATTTATTCAAACCCAGGATGAGCCCCCCACCCTCATTTAACATGGAGAAAAGGTCCCTCCTCTTGGATTAGAATACAAGCCAGCAAGAAAAAAGGGGCAGGGGGTAGGCAGGTGCTACAGCTCATTTTCCAGCCCCAAGCTGGGGTGGCAGGGGGACAGGCACTGGTGGGGGAGGGCAGGTGGCAGGGTGGGGCTCTAGGCATTAGGGATGAGGACAGTTGCCAGGGGGTTCGGGTATGAGAGGGTAAATAGCCAGGGGGAGGGGGCAGCAGGTGCCAGGGGGGCAGGCATAGGGGAGCCAGGCAATTGGAAGTAAGATGTGGGAGGGCTGCCTGCCCTCCACTCCCCCCACCACCACCACATAGAAGCATAGAAAATTAGAGTTGGAAGGGACCTCAGGAGGTCATCCAGTTCAAGCCCCTATTCAAAACAGGACCATCCCTAACTAGATCATCTCAGCCAAGCCTTTGTCTAACCAGGTCTTAAAAATCTCCAAGGATGGAGAGTCCACAAACTCTCTGGGTAACCTGTTCCAGTATTTTACTACCCTCTTAGTGAGAAAGTTTTTCCTAATATCCAAACTAAACTTCCCTTGCTGCAACTTGAAACCATTGCTCCTCGTTCTGTAATCTGCCCTTGTTCTGTCACATGTCCCCTCTGCCACTGTTTTCCCCATTGCAGTGGTGAGTGGGATGAATTTAAAATGACCCTCCAATCATTAGATTTTATACATGAAAAATTATGACAAATTATAAATTTTACATGTATATAATCTATTTATTGGGGAGAGTGTCTTAAATTCAGAGTCATCTTGGATTCAAGTAAATATGGTAATGTACTAAAATGTATTTTAGGAAAACAGGAAGTATCACTACATGCAGTAGAAAAGTTAATATCGCAGCAGGAAATTTTCAAAAAAAGAAACACAAAATCAAAATCTAGTCTGTTTAAATATTAAAGTATTCTGACTTTTGACATTTCTACCTAATGATGGCTGAATTTTAGCAGTAAAAGGCCAATAATTTCAATCAGAATATAAAAAAGTTTATTTTCTACACTTCAGTAACTTAAAAAGTATCCAGCTCGATGTTAGTCAAAGTACAGGTGAATATTCCAGAAATTTGTTTTGTTTTGTTTTTTTTAAAGTGACAAGCAGCTTAAAAGTCAATGCATAGGATGGACGTGCAAATCCAGTCGTTATTATTCTTGTTACAAAGAAATACTGCAATATGAATTGAAGGGAAGGTGAATTCTAAGAAAGTTTTAACCTAACAGTTTCCCAGTGCAACCAGAATAATCAATACTTAGGCTTCTATGTAGCATCTTTCAGTCATAGACCTTAAAACACTTTACTACTAAGAGTAAGTATTATGCGAATAAAGAAGTTGAGGTAAAGTGACTTGCAAACTATTGGCAATAGCAGATTCAGTCTTGGTAGGTCCAGTGCCATAGCCATGTAAGCACATTATATACGAGGGAATATTTTTAAAACCAAACTTGTTAGACAAAAATACAATGTGCATATATATTGTATAATATGCTATGCCAAAGCTGGAAACATGTGGATTTGGTATATTTTAAAGGAACAGGACAAGTAGCATATGGAAGCAAAAGGTCACCTTGCATAGTCCCTCACTGGACATGTTACGTGCATACTGCCCTGGAACTTATTCATTCAAAGGTTACACTATCATCTCATAAATTACCATTGCAACTTATTTTAAACACAAGAAGAACCAAATATTAAACATACTTTTGTCAACATAAGAAGTTATAAAGCGGCTTCCAAACCTAACACAGGTGAAACATATTTAATATGTTATCTGATTATCTTCCAGTTGATTCCATTTTAGTCCTACATTTGTAGTTCTGTTCCTACATTTTATCAAATTATTGCTAGAACTGTAGGTTTATTACTAGATGCAAATGCTTCTAATGACAGGTGCTCCTAATTTCTTAAACCTACAACATACCCACTGCTTTCAGCACAGAACTGCCCCAAACCAAATCCTGCTCACCCTTTCTAGTTTATGAGAACAGTGGGAATACAAATTCCAGACCCAATTCCACCTGATATTATTCAGTGTTCAGCTACTTTATTAGGTGTACACATTTATGTACCGTTAGGGCAGCACAGACACTTATGACAGTCTATCCTCTGCCCAGAAGAACTGCATCTAAAAGCTCAGCAGGCAAATAAAACAAGGGACAGGAAACTTGAAGGCAAAGTAGCCAAACAGTGAAGTTAAGCAGGAATCCTGTTAGTTCTGTTGTGTTTAGATTTTATGTAGATATTTGAAATTAATATTACTTTGAAGTAGTACCAAAGATGACAGGATACAATGACTTTTGGATATGCATCAGAAGGATAAAGAAAACCCAATCAGATCAGCAAATTCGGTCTCTTAACATTTTTCTTATAGCTTACAAAAGCTATAAGATGAGCTATATGACCCATTTGATTTTTTCCTCATCCAATATTCCTGCACCTAATATTGTAAATTAACATTTACATAAACTAAAAGGATACATCCTAAAACAAAACAAAAGTTTTTGCTAGATTGGCTCATGAGTCTGCTCTGATTTGGGTTTCTGTAGAATCGGAATATAGCCAAAGATTATCATAATCACTGTATTTAGGGAAGCCCAAACAAAGTCAAAAGAAACAATCTGGGTTCCCAGGAGAGAGAGAAGGGGAGCAGGTCAGTAGTATCGTTGGATTCACTGTCTGAAACCTTTGCCAATCTCTGTACTTCACTGAAAAATGTGGAGAAAAAAAGGTTTAAGAAAATCATAATATTCAGCCAGTGACACCAACGTATTTCATTTAACGCCTTTTAACAGGAACCTCATGAAGCATCACCTCATATGTTGTTATTTATACTACTGGCAACAAAAGATTACAACTTGTAAAGCGGATATACAGCCATTTACAGACGTCATAATTTTAATAACATAACAATAATATATTCTCGTAACTAATAATTATGTTAGCATGGTACCTAATAATAATGAGGACATGGAATCAGGCTGCTTCCATAATATAATAATAATAATAATTCAGTGCAATAATAGCAGCAGTAGAGGCTATGGTGTGCACAGAAACCAGGAGTTAATCGCTCATCTCTGACACAACAATTTAAGACATCAGAGTCTTAAATATGCTACAGCTTCACTGCTGTTTCAACAATTGGTTAACGGATGCTACCAAGTTTGCTAGCAGAGACAAGGCCTATACCCACTCTCTGCCAAAGACAGAGCCACCAGTACTACACTCTCTGGACCAGCAACAGAATAGGAATGTTATCCATTCCCACCTGTAAGTCCCTCATTGGCCAAGAAAGAATACCACTGTGTTATTTTCCACTAGTTCCTGTATGCTGAAATCCTCTTAAATTTGAAGTTTCTTGAGCGCTCTCCAGACTGATACAAACTCCAGCTTGTATGTACTTACAGAAAGTTGACAGTTTCCAATGGCCACTACAATTTTGATGTCCCATGAAAGCCACCCAGCCTGCTTCTGAAGCATCTGTTTCAAAAATTTCTGGCTCTGGTAGTGCCAAGAAGAAGTAAGGCCTTATTAACATCAGGCTGGCTCTCCACCATAATATGATCTTGCCAAATGCTTTCTGACAAAGCTATCAAATAACTTTATGGACTTTCTTGCTTTCAATATGCATCTTGGAAACCCTCTCTATTGGCACCTTGGGAAAAGCCTTTGAGAGTATCCTTTAGCCTCATTCACTGTAGCTGGCCGACTGACAGCATCACCACTTCTTGGCAAAACAAGGTTTTCTTCTTGATTAAGGAATATCTGAAATCAATTTTTCTGAATCCATGGGGGGAAAAAAGCATCAGTTTTAAATCTGATAATAGACAGAAGTTTTGCAGTAAAAGGGAATAAAATAAAAAACAAATCCTTTAGCAAATAAGCAGTTCCCTTCATATGCAACTTTAAAATCTTTCCTGAGTATATCATCATTCAAATTGTTGTCCAGTTAAATTATTTTTTTTCTTAAATTTCATACACCCAGGTACAATTCATGGCCTCTTCACCACCCTGGGACAAATATATAAACATATTACTATTAAAAAAATGATCCTTTCTAATAGAATAAACTTTTAAAAATTTGCTGATAGAAGATTCATAAAACAGTGAAACAATTTTAGGCACTAACAGCCAAACAGGTATCGTTCCTGAAATCTTTGACCTTTCCCCAAAAATAACTAATGCATATCGTGTGTGTGTGTGTGTGTGTGTGTGTGTGTGTGTGTAATATCTAGATAGATTGATAGATCTATATCTATCACTGGTTAACAAAATCTTCTAAGCTATGAAGGTAGACATTCTTACTAAAAATGCTACAGAAGTCTTCTGAAATTATAGCTACTTCAGACTAATTTCTTTAAAAAAAAACCTTTTGCTTGTCCTTTAAAGTTTCCTCGCTCACTCAAAAGGCTGAATCTTTTGCTTGCTTAAAAGTTTCTGATCAAAAGATTGAGAATTTACTCCCTAACTAAAAAAAGCCTGTTTAGCCTCTCAAAGGTGCTAGCATTACTTCTGAGTTTATGTGCAGGGAAGTGTGTGCGCGTGTATGTAATATATATAATTATATATAATATATATTACACACACATAGACCTTTCTCTGAGTTTGTGTGCACATATATACAACCATCAGTTTGGTAGTTCTGGTGAACTGGCCTGAAGTATTACTTTCATGTACATTCTTGTAAAGGTGCAGAGAGACACCGGTCATATATCAAACTGGCACCAATAACAGGAAAGTTAACATCATTGGCAATCAGCTTTTCTTCGCCAATAATGTCGCTGATAAAACGTCGCTGCATGAATGCAGCCAGGAATGGAGCTTCGCAGCTTGGAGAGCAGCATCCTGCCAGTAAGTCTGTGGGGAGAAAGAAAGGTGGGGGGGAGGGGCAGATTGAGGCCCCCACAGTGAGGGAGGGAGTGGGGCAGGGGCAGGCACTACCAGGACAGTGTGGTGAAAGTGACCACAGGGCCGGGAGCAGGATGGAGCCACAAGTGGCTCGTCCAGGGGGCGTGGGGAGGAGGGGCAGCTCCCCGCCGCTGTGTGCACCCCTGAGGATGGGGTGCCCACTGCAGGCTCGGAGCCAGGAGCTGCATGAACAGTAGCAGCTCTAGGAGGGATTTGTGGGGGGGCTGTGGCCACCCCAAAATTCCCCATAGCACCCCCATAGCCACTGCTCCCAGTGCCACTACTGCCACCTGCCCCACGCAGCTGAGCCTGCCCCTGCCAACTCCAAGCGCAGCCCCAGCCCAGACCCCCGCCAGGAAGAGGCTGGCACTGCCTTTGGTCCTGAGCCCACAGTGGGGAGCCAACCCTCACCCCACACACATTTCTGGGGGGGTTGATGGGGGGGGACGACGGGGGGACAGACACATGCCCCCTATGCCACTTCCCCAGGGTGCACACAGTGGTGAGGAACTGCCCCTCCTCCCCACCACCCTGCACCCCCTGAACAAGGTCCCCATAGCTCTGTCTTTCTCCTGGCCCCAGGATCCCATTCACCACCCTGGTTGGGCAGCCCCATCCCCGTCCTGCTCCCTCCCTCACTGTGGGGACCTTGATCTGCCCCCCACCACACCCTTTCCCTCCCCCACGCCCCTCCCCCCAACAGACTTGGTGGCAGGAGGCTGCTCTCCAACTGCCAGGCTGCAGTCTTGTAAACCTGCTCTCAGATTGGTAGCAGCTGATATGGCTGGTTAATAATTGGCTATTGGTATTGGCCAAGAAAATCTTATCAGTGCACCCCTACACTCTTGTTTTCTTTTCGACATTATCCAACAATTTTAAAAGTTTTACTTAGTCACTTAAAACTGTACCATTCTCATTACCAAAACTCCCCGTTTTGATATCAAGCACCTCCTTTATATTTTTAGTGCCAAACTTACAAAAAAGTTCAGAGCAGGGCTCTATGTCAGTCAGAGTTCCAACTCTAGTGTCCAGGTAGTTTCAGCGCTGGCTTTATGACACAGAGGTGGTAAATTACCTTTGGCATGCAAACCAGTGACTTGCAGAACCCTGACGGCTGGCATCAATGTAATACCCTGAACATCAGAAAAACAAAGACAAGTTTTCTCTAATTTCAGTAACTGACAGTGTAATGGAGCACAGATAGTTCTGGGTCAAGCAACAGACAGGGACTCTGGAGATTGAAGTTAGGTTCCTAGATCTTCTACCCATTTCCTGTGTACAGCCTGAGGCAAGTTACTTCAGCTTGTAGTGCCCACTCCCTAAATAGGAATGCCCCTCACATCCTTACTCCCTGTTTGTCTATCCTGGATATTTCAACTATTTGCACTGAGCAGGGCCAGAGACTGTGTTGTTACGTGTGTGTATAGGGCCCGGTACAATGGGGCTTCAGTGAAGGATAGAAAGAGATGGTTAGGGTCATTTCAGGCTATGAGAGTCTGCTTATATTGCTTTGCATAACTGAGATTTAGGAAAGAAGCAGTAAGTGCTTAGTTACTGTTTTGCCCCCCACATAAACAAACAGTGCTTTACCGTAAAACACTGTATCTGACTTTTTAAATACAAATGTCGAGGGAGGGTGTATTTAACTGAATATGGACAGAGCTAAACCCAGATACACTTCTAAGTGGTAGGCTGCTCTGTTAAACCTAATGTACAAAAGAAATTGGAAATAAAACTTTTTGTCCTATATAATTTATACCAAGTAAGGATTTAGCAGCAGTTTAAACAAATTAAATTTCTCCTGGGGAACTTAAAAACACTTGTTATATTTGGTTTCAGCAAGAATAAGGAAGCCAGAAGAAATTGCTAGATTTGCAGTGACATTTAGCACGATCAGGAGAGTAGCTTTTCCTTTAATAGCAACTGCCCCATGCAGTCCAAATATTCAGCCAACCTTTCTGCTTTTACATACGAAGTAACATCTCCATTTTCCCCTTTCCTTCATTATAGCCAAAGTTAAATATTCCTTCCTGGAAGCAGTAATTTTTCAATGGATTGTGCTGTGCTGTGCTGTGCTGTGCTGTGCTGTGGCAATTCGTTTGGCAATTCAAACTCTTTTTAAGGTGTTTGCTAATTCTCCACCCAGTTAATTCCCCACTGAATACCATTTCTTCCTTACCTTGTCATCATGTGTGAACAAAAAAAGTTTTTCCTCCAAGGACGGGCTAATTCTTAGGTTCTCTTAAGTGGGAATGCTAATGATATGACTTCATTTGGATATTTTTTTTGTCTCCGCCCTGCCCTCTTGAATTTGCCATGAGCACCAACGGATTCCCAACACTTTTTCTAAGCTCTGTACACATTCAAGTCAGAACTCAGCTGACAGCTTTCAAATTCTCTTGATGAATTCTCTGTACCTCCAGAAGACAATGTATAATAGCACTCTAACCTTTTGAGTTCACCACAAGGAAGCCTAAAACCGTAAGGTCTTCCTTTATGGGTCACTGCCCACTGCAGAATCAACACAAACACAGGGTGCTAAACAGGTAACTGCTCGCATTATAATGTCAACTTTCATTACCTTGCAATTTTTATTGTAACACAAGTGGTGTGTGCAAAGATAAAACCTAAATAATTGAAAATAAAAAGGAATACAATTCATTGTAATAAAATCAGTCCCTCTATAAACCAGTTCAGTGCCTACCAATCATCCATTATGGCTGAATTAGTAGTATCTCCTTATATTAGCAAAACCAAAATTTATATTCTGTACTCATTCTAAACAAAAAGGGGTAATTACATTTAGGGAATATTTAAATCCAGGTGTTAGAGCAAAAAATCAAAATGTAATTATTTTTTGCCACCTGCTCCCTGTACATATAACATGAATTTTATAAATAGTTTGAAGGCACAACTCTGTGGCTCTGCTTTGAACTTCTATATGATGCCATTGGCTATTTTCTTAAAAACCCAGATCAGAATAACTATGTAATATTAAGTAGTAGGCAAATGTTCTTGGGTTTTTTTAAAACAATTATTACATTCTTATGAAGATGAATGCCTGTTTAAGTACAGAACATTAAAAAAGTCTTACTTGCCAAAGATCACAAGAGTGGCAAAAAATGTTGCCCCTACAGTTTACTTGTACAGATTGCAGATTTCTGTTTCAGTCAAAGCAGTTACTCCTCCTGAAGAAAATAAACGATTAGAAATGTTCAATATTATTAAAGTTCAAACATCTCATCAGGTTTCTGAGCAATTCAAAACAAGAAAGAGATTCAGAAAAAGAAGGAAAAAAAGAATAATGTCATTACTGAGAGAGAGACTGGAAAGATTTTGTACAGAAAAATAATATATAAGAAATTAACTTGACATTTAAATATAAAATTGATTGAGAGCTAAACCTTTGATTCTTTTTCACAATGTACTTAAAACCAAAGACAAACCTTCTGCATGCTGCAACACAAGAAATACAGACTCCTCAGAGATGATGTACTTGTGCAGACACACCATGTTGGGTACACAGCGGGGGATGATGGTCTTTCTGTTCCTGCTGTACTCACTACTTTTCCTTAGACCCTGACAGAGAACAAAAAGGTCAGTTGTACCCTCAGTTGCCTTTGGAGCCTGCTGTGCTCTGTGTTTATCAACCAAACTAATCTATCCGAGTTACTCTGGGCTTCAGAGAAACCACTCATCTGCTGCTCTATGCCCCTCAGTCCCCTGAGGCTCTGCTGATGGCATCTGGCACATTTCCAGAAAACAGAAGATGGCACAAAGCTGCCATTAAAATCAATTACATGGGTCAATGTTTTTATTAGAATCTCTCTCAAACTAAGTCATCAGGATGACACTCAGTTATTTCCCTGTGACCTTTTTTTTTTAATTTTATTTTTTTGGACCAAAAGACACTGTTAAAAATCAGTCTGATTTCTAAAGAAAAAAAAACCTCAGCTTTATAAGTTATCCTTACATTTCCACAATAGTTTAAAACAAAAATAATAATAGGAGAGATCCATTTCCTGAAGGAGGCAAGGATTTTGAGAGGGGACACAAACTGAAGTTAAAAACGGAAAAGAACTACTGTGGAAATGTATTTCAATGTTTTGTTATTGTTCAAGAGAATGACCTTCTCTTATATTGAGAAACAAAATCTAACCAGCTAAATGGGAATTATAAATTTATTCTATTCGGCCTGTAGATGCAAAGATGTTTTTTAACCCAAGGTCTAATATTTGAATGGTATAATATTTACAAACTGTTAACTTCTAAAGTATACATTTGAAAATTTTCTGTATAGAAAGCGTACTAGGATTTCAAAAGCAAGATGACTACAGTAAATGCAGAGTTCACAGTGTGTACACAGAGCAGATATGAATTTAAGGTACAACTACAGAACAATCTGTGGGCTCCAATTCTACAGCCCTTAACCACATTAGTAGTTTAAGTTGAGCCAATATAATGCTGTGAATAAGGACTGCAGCATCGAGCTTTCAAACCAGTTCCCAGCATCACAGATTCACTAGTCTGGCATAGGAATTTTTATTTGATCTTAATGATTCACCAGAGACACACCTGAAGGATGATCCCACACAGGAAAGACTTTAATCTAGTAAATCAGAAGCAATATCCTGTAACCTATAGTTACCAGAACATAGAAACTGCTACACGAGATCAGTCCAGTGGTACGTCTCAACTATCCTGCATCTCACAGTGGTCAGCACCAGATGCTTAAAGGAAAAAAAGCCACAAGCAATGGAGTAGACAAATACAACTTGTGCAAAGGAAAAGTTTCTCATCCTCAATTAATAATTGGCTTACACCCAGAAGCTATCTAACATAACTGTGATTCTTTACTAAATCCTAGCAAGGATTTGGCTTCAATGATCATGCTGCTATCACTAGCAGCGAGCAACACAAGAGGTATGCAACACGAGAGAGAGTATAAAGGAAAAGGAAAAGAAAGGAGATGAATGCTAAAGAAAATTAAAATATATTTCAAACACATTTAAATGCTACAACTTTTAATGTGCCAATATAATTCACAGAGGTTCCAGCAATAAAGAGGGGGAAAGTATTTTTTGTGTAGAGTAAGTCAGCAGGCCAAGTATAAGGAAAAAAAGGTTTTACTTACTTTCAGTATCAACGTTTCCTGTGTTCTAGTATCCATTATGAGCAAAACCTAAATAAACATAATATTAAAAGAAAATTTTAAAATACATTTCCCATTAAGATAAAACTACTTAAGAGCAACTCTATCAACTTCTAAATATTTTCACAAAAAAAGCATACAATGTATTAGTAAGACCTCTATTGACCTTTGTTTAAAGAAAGAAATATGCCTGTAGATGGAAGGTGTCTCTAGAGTACTGCAAGAATTCATGTATTTCATACCCATCATCTGCCTAAAGATTTAAATCTAGACCTAATAAAATAAATAACAGCTTTGAAACAACCGGTATTTTATGTTTAAGACTATAATTTATCAGGAGAACCCAAGTTATGAAAATGTAATAGTATCTGCACACACAGCATTAAACTAACTCCCCCTACTCCCCATTTTCAATGTGAACTGTTATATTACCTCAGTTTAATCCAAAACTCTTTTCTCCCAAAAGGTATCTTATTTTCACACTACCAGATTTTTCATATGCAGCATTTCTTTCCTACCAGGAGGTTATGCTTTGAGCACAGGACTACATAGTCCCTCCTAGGATGTCAAACTGAAGTCTGAGCACTCTCTGAAGACAAAAACCTACTCGGGCACCAGGAAAACATGCATTAATCGGCTCTATAGTCACTGCTGTGTAACTCTTTAGCATGCTTTTTGTTCTGATGCATTCAGAACTAGCAGCAGAAACTACTGCAAGCAGAGGCGTAACAGCCCAACCAGGTGCCCGAAGCAGCTGTGACATACAGGGGGAGCAGCAACTTCTGCCAGCACAATCATGCAGCTGTGGTGGCAATTCTTTTTTTCCACCCCTTCCCCCATCCAAAAAGTCAGCACCCGGGACAGCTGTCCCAGTCACCCCGCCCTAGTTACCCTACTGGCTGCAAGGAAACACTGCTACCAATGTTACAGTATTACAATCAGTTGCAGGGAAAAGATTTATATAAAAATGAACAGATATAACTTAAAAAGGCAGTCTCTATTACAATGCATTAACTCCGATGGCACTACATTACAGACTTCTCCCCTTGACGCCATACATGTGAAATATGGTGGAGAAAGAATCTAATGAGTAAATTAAGTATCAGTGCTGGTTTGGGGGGGAACCTCTTTCAGATGTTCAAAATTCTCCAAATTGCTCTTGCAAACCCCTATACTTTTGAGGGTACTGCCCTAGAATTACAAGAGTACAGAGCTGCAGATGCACTGCATATGGACCAGTTGTAAGACAAGAACCTGGATGGGACATGCAGAAGATCAATGTCCTAAAAGGAAAACCCAGTTACAGGATATGCACCTTCTATAGCACATTCAATTTTTGTACTGTTCTCTTAAATGCACCCTCCTAAATTTCTCCACTATGCTCCTAGGTCCAAATGGAAATAGTTGCATGTTTAAAAAAAAAAAAAGCTACATTACTTAGGCTGCAAAGTCTAGTGCTCTAAAGACAGGAAGTGCCAGTTTTACAGTTCAGCAAACTTCAGCAAAGAATGCTAAAATTTAAGCTACAAAACTAAATAAATCTTTTGCTTCCATTTCATTTACTGCAGAGGGATAATATGCCATTAGCAACAGGTGTGGGGACCAGTGGGCAACAGGAGGCGTACAACACAGATGTGGAATGCCTGGTTCCCATGAAAGGAAGGAGTCCTGAGACTACATGCTGGGTACAGGAGTTGCGGTACTCAACTTCTCTTTTTCTCCAGGAGCTGGGGAAACTCTCATCCAACTTGGGGCTCTGAGGAGCCAAATGAGGGGGATACAATCAAAGGCTTCCACTGGATCCAAGAAGCATAGTCAGCAACTTGCAGATTTTTCTAATATGGCAAGAGGGGTGCAGGCCTTTGTCCACATTTGTTTATTTTGATAGCATAAGCAAGAGAAAGGTAGTGAGGATTTTGTGATTTCTAACACTGTCAACCCTGAACAAAATTTGGGGATCTTTCATTCCAAGATATTCTCCCTACCCAATTTCAAAGGCCAAATACAAATAAAAAGTGTGTTGGAATATTTCAAGGATTGATTGTAAGGAAAATATTAAGCAATCCAAAGATGTGTCATTACATGCTCTTCCTATAATACTGATCAAGCATATAACATAGAAAAATATGCAATCATTTGAACATGAAGATTTTAAAATAAAATGCATGTGGGCTAACTAAAATATACATTATTTTAGTTATTTTATTACAGCCTTGAAAAAATTCTTGCCCACTCACCCAGATTTAATTTTTCTGATGGATGAGTGAAATGTAATTTTCATCATAATGGAAAGGGTGGGTGAGTAGATAATATGGCTAGGCAGGTGAATTTTCATGATGATTTTGCAAGCCTGCTGCATAGGGCTCTTAGAAACAATAGAAGCCAGCTGAATAAATCATAGCAATGAAACTGGTTTTACTGTTCTTGCTTAGCCACAAGGCATAAAATAAAAAACTTACAAGATATGCCAAATTAAGATGGATAAAATGGTTAAGAAGTAGGGTTTGTTTACAGTCACTTTCTGATCTTCTTCTACCAAGTTTATTTGTAGCTAGATACTGTTCACATTGAGGCAATAAATACAAGAACATATGTGATTTTTTTTTTAAATGTGCCCTTTGACTGTCAATTTCTCCCAAACAGGTGTTGGCTAAATGATTATAAATTGGCCTCTGGATACACCTCTTCAACTGAGCCGTACAGGACTGGCGATAATATAATTAGACCTAAAAACATCAGGCTGGTGAATGCTTTCCATCTGTTTGGCAATAATGTGTAGTTAACAATAGTCTTTAAAAGAAGCACCTTCAAGTTCAGTTCTTAAAGTTATTTATAGGGCTATTCTTAACACACCAGCACTCTTGCTAATAAGAGCTTTAGCCACTTGGAAATTATTAGCCATACAGCTGTATACAGAAAGGAATGGCTGCATTTAACATCTGTATCTCTCCAGATTTACACGTGTCAACCTCATTTAAAGTCGTTTCTTAATGAACAGTCCTGTGGTTCTGTGTTAATATTATAGTTGCATGCACAAAGATCATAAGGAGCCAAACATTTTTTTTAATACCAACAGTAGGCCAATCAGTAATGAAGCTGTCAGCATAAAGGACAGCATAATAGCTTATTTAACCCTCAAACAGGGTTTATTCATTTGTAGAATAGAACACACCAATTTAAAAACTGCTCATGGGTTTGCTCACCTTTATAAAGACAAAAATCTAATTTGGTACTAATTTGATACAATTGTCTTTCCAATAAAAGGCTCCTAAAGCCATTTTTTATTTCATGATAAAACAACTGCTATAACTAAAACTGTCATGAAATAATTACCTTTGATAGCATACCTTATTGCACGAAAGTAATTATTGTATTCCTCCCTTTCATTTTTCACACTTGCTTATCAGCACTGTTTTAGCATATGGTGCAACAGAACAGATTACCAAGTCTTTGCTCTCTAGTTACATATAGAATGACTGCTGCTAACTGGACTAAAGCAGACAACCTGTCCCTTTAGGGCTAGCTTCATCTGTTATGCTACCTCATCACAAATAAAGTAGCAGCATTTACAAAAGTAATACAAGAGATGATAGTTTTGTGCCTTTGAAGTTAAGTAGCTTGATTGATTAGCCAATCTTTCTAACCAGCCAACTTTCCTTTCTTTTTCTTTCAAAATGAGTTGTCTTGGTTTTCAATTTTTCTCGGATTTCTTACCATAATGCTTATGGCTTCAAATTTAGTTAAAAACTCAGTTTTCTGAAACAGAAAATAATTTCTTTATTGAGTCTCTCTCTCACATACAACAATTTATTCTGTTGGGGGATTTTTATTTTGGAACCCAAAACAGGAGTCATAAAAGAATTTTAGAAAAAATACTGAGACCACCTTTGTCTACTTACTGGGCATCTAAGTGGGCTTATTCCACCCAGGTGAAATCCTTGAAAAAGTAATAATGCCAAAGTAGGGTGGATTCTCTTCCTCCTCATGTGGGATGCCTGCTCTAACACACTGTAATTACAGTGCATAGGAGCAGATGCTATTAATCACTCCAGCAGCCTTGGCGTTTCGTGTATTCAGTGTCCCCACATTTCAAAATGGCAGCTGCAGCACTTTAACTAAAGCTCAAACAAGTTTTAGTCAATGCACTCCCACTGCTATTTTGAAGTGTGTGACGCTGACTACGTAAGACGCAGTGGGTGATTTAATCAGAGCAGCTTCCGAGAGCACTCAGGACTGCGCACGTGTGTGTGTGTGTGTGTGTGCGCGCGCATGCATGTGTACACACACACAAACACACACACACACACACAAACAAAACACAATGGCAGTACCTACTCTTGACTACTATCAAAATATTTAAGTAGGTCTCATATAATTTATCAAGCCAGTCTCATCCAAGCCAATTCTAAAAGAACTGGTAACTACTCCACCAACCATGGGACAGCTTACTTAAGAGGTGATGAACTGGGGGAGATGGGGAAAGGCTGACACTTCTTATTTAAAATTGCCCGATGCATGAGCTCTTCATAACATCATATTTATGCACCACAAAAAGTCAACTTTAACTTTTGCCTGCTAGACAGGGCTACAGCTGAAATATGCTTTTGCACAGATGAAACAAGTACAAATGTCTTGAGTGCTAACTTGCTCTCAATGTTCAAACAGACATACTTGCCTCTCCTCACCTCAGACTCTGTGGGCAAACACTGTTTACTGGCAAAGACCCAGCAAGTTATTTATCCTTGCATTCCTCTACACTTCCCTCCTACCGAGTGCATATGTACACTCTTCAGTAGTTTGTGAACTTCCACACAAATCAGCTTGACTTGGGAACACAAAGTTCCATAGCGCATTCCTTGTCCCTCTACTCCATCCAAAGTGATGGCATCAGGAGCATCAGTATGAGCAGATTGTGTAGAAGCACTTATGTTATGTTGTGAAGCCAATCTGCTCCTGGCTTTCACATGCTGGTGGAACCTGTTCTTGTGATAATGCCTACAGTGTGAATTGCAAGTTCTAATACCTTATAACAATTAATCATCATCCACAACATTTAGTGTTTACTCATAGAAGGGAGCCAAAGCAAGTACAATGCAATACATCAACTCTACAATGCAAGTGAGACCGTGACACAAAAGAAAACAATATATAACCCTAATAATGACACTAATGTGATAACACTTCCTGTTACCAAACTTCCTGACATAGCATGTGAACAGAATAAGTAGGCAAGATGTTAGAAGAGTCAATCCCTGAACTGACTGGCAAGTAGAAAGGCAAAGAGCAGAGCAACATCAGGGCAAATAAATATCTTCAACTGTATGCTCAAGCATACTTTGTAAAGAACCTGAGCTCTTCATCGCAGCAGTGTCACATCCCAAGGTGCACGTAAATAAACCATGATTGTTTCCTAGCTACAGCAGCAAAGCAGATATTAGTGATAGCCAAAATAATTACATGCCAATACTTTGTATATCTGCAAACAAGATTTTACATTTATTTTTAAAACTGAGTTAATGCTCAAGTGAAATTACTTAAAAATGGAATTCAAACACCTTAAGAGAGTTGATTTATAACACTACACAACATCTTAGCTTACAAATAATTATTTAAATCCAGTAGATACTATTAATTAGAGATTGGGGGGGGGGGGGGGGGGGGAAGCCTAAAAACCTGACTTGTGAATAAGCACAGTTTAGCTTTAAGAAAACAGTGAATTTTTCAGATCCTTTAAATGCATAGAAATTAGCAAATGTTTCAGTATGCTAATTTTTTAATTAAAAGATATTTCTGCAGTAAAAGCTCTTTCATATGCACTACTGATTCTTCATCAAACGTTAAGTTTCCAACTTAACACCAGTATTGCCGGTGGCAGCCTGAAGGTTTACCATCTGCTGCCACCCAAAGTCGCGGTGGCCACCTTCAGAACATATGCATCAAAGCCCTGAGATAAGAGACTGAAGGAATACTGCAGAAGTCAGCATAAGGGGAATTGCAAACCCAGAGGCAGGCAACAGGCAAATAACCAGGAAAAAAAGAACATGGTGAACCATTAGTCACCCTACAAAACACCCAACCAAGGTCACCAGGGACACTGTTGGATGAACAGAATGCCGCTATAAATGCACTGCTCTCTCGGATGGTTTTAACATATATGCAACTGCCATATAAACTGCAATTCTATGCTGCCTTTTTTTTTAATTTCTATTCATTTCCTCAGCTCCACACATTTTCAGAAGAGGACACAGAACATATTTAACCAGCTTGAGTTCACAATTCTATTTACTGGAGCATTTTATATTTAGCAAAATAAAAAGTGGTTCCTTATAAAAGTCTGAGTTTAAGTCACAGGTGTAGGCTACAAACACCTCCTAAGTAATCAGGTGCAATGAAGTATATACTCTTACTTCATTTATTAGTAACATTAGAGTGATGTTGTAGCAACGATGTACCGGAAAATTCTGTGAGAGGCAAAGACTTTTTTGGGGTGATATCTTGTATTGGGCATGGTTAGAATCAAGTTAGACAAGGGTTTGAAGGAAAGCCCTTCTTTGTCAGTTATTGATAAAGTGACCTGACACAATGAGGAGGTGACATGACAAAGAATATCTTGATTTGAATGCCTGTCTAACATTATTCCAATTATGCAGTTGGTCCAATAAAAAATATCACCCCAAAAATATCTTTGCCTCTAGTATACTTCATTTACTGACAGATTATGGTTTTTGGAGAGAAAGCTATCAACCAGGTATGGCCTCACTTTGAAAGGCTGGCTTTAACCCTTACTTTGAAAATACTGTGTAATAACATTACCATTGGACTCCACGATTATTGTCTTCAACATGACATAAAGCATGTTCTATTTATGATACACGCTTTCTATTGTAGTCCTGCTCAAACTGGCAAGGTGAACTTTTTCTTCTTTGCGTATCATTTCCTGTGACTTACTGAACACTTTATTATAGGAAGTGATACGCAAACAAGAAAGCGTCCAGCTTGCTCATCAGATCCCAGCTTGAGTTCAGATTTAAGGATCACTGCCTGGAATTCAGTATATTGATCTGTTAAGGTTGCAGAAGCAGGGGAAAAAAATCTTCATATCCTTGGCTGTGATACATATTCAAGGCTAATAAGAATTAAATGTCTACTTGATACACATTTACTTTGCCACTAAATATAATCACTTCTTTGAAGAAAGACCGACCTTCCCCCACCTGCCTCCTTTTTTTAAAAAATGGTCAAGCAGGCAACTCTAGCAAAAACTTGGTTTACCCCTACGAAAAACTGTTATCAGTGCTCATCCTTGTATATATGTGCAGCATGAAACCCTTAGGTCACCAATTATCCCCTCTTTTTTCCTTTGTTGTTTAGTAATTATCCATAAAGAAGTTATGCTCTGCATAGTCTACTGATGTGTAATAATACTGTAGTTAAACAAAAGCCCTATTGATTTAACACTGTGAATGCAAGAAAGCAGCAAGTGTCAAAACTCACTTTTTTAGACTTTTGGTTGTGCTGCATTAAGTAAAATTATAAATGTCTGGAGTACACTGAAAATTGGCCAGTGAATAATAAGGAGCAACATACTAAGCTGAAAGAGATGTCCAGATATAATAGAAGGTATCATCCAAGATCAGATAGTTATTAATTATATGTCATCAGCTTTGTGCTATGCAAGCATTAGGAAGACAAGGTACTTTTCACAAAGTGCTTACCTATATAAATAACTTTTTATGTGGAAGCTGGCAGATGGGAGATAATGAACAAGTATAGTTTAACATGCATTGTTAGTTTCCTGATTTGAGGAGGGGATATAAAATTTATGTTATTTTTCTCTGGATTAAAAACAGGTTTTAGGATTGGTCATAGTTCTATTGTTAATGAGAATTAACAGTACAAGACAATATCACAGTGAAAGCAGACAAAGCACAAGGACCCAGAGAGACTAGAAACACATGTAAAACACAGATTCAACTGGAAGCAGACCAATAAATATGGAAGAACTGAATGAAATGGCATGAACATAAAACATGGAATGAGCACTGAGCAGGGTGGATTTTAAAAAAAATATATTTTTTAATCAAAATTTTGATTTTTTATTTAAATCAGATTTTTTTGTTTAATCATTTTTTTTGCTAAGATGCTTTTTTTTAAAAAAAAAAAAAAAGCCTATATAAAATAGTTTTAATTTAAAATATGTTAAAGATCAAAGATATATCATCATGGTATAGGGATTATAACTTCTAATTATATACTACTTAAGACAATATTGCTGGATAAAGTGTACGAGAAAGAAACTGAACAGTGCAAAAAGTCTGGAGGGGAAAATTGCTCCATCCATCAAGATTCAGGTTAGCAATGTCCACAACGACTGAGTAATATGTGCTTGTGTGACAAGAGAAGAAGGGGCTGTCTACCTTCCAGAAACAACTGATACATCAGGAAATGCGTGCACAGCAGAATATTTACAAGTAGCAGCAGCAAAAGCTATAACAAACTGAAAAAAGTTCAAATGTCTAGCACACAGCTTTGTCACAGATGGTACTGTAAGTGTATCAAAGATGAGAAGAAATCTAGAAGAAAGTGAAGAAAGCCCCAAACTAATAACATACGGCTGCAACGCTCATTTGATGCACTTCTTAGCCAAAGACTTCAGTGCTCCAGAAATAAAGGCTACGTTGTTGAAATTGCAAAATACTTCCGTAACAACCACTTTGTAGCAGCTGCTCTGAAGAAAGCACAAGGAACAAAACTAACTCCAGCTAATTTTCTTGCCAATATTCTCAATACTCAGTACAAGGGTCAATCCTTAACCACTAAAGAAGAGTTGGCTATGATATGGGCATCTAGCAATCATCCCTCCATAATAACAACTACAATAAATTTCAGGGCTAAGGGTGAACCATTCAAGAAATATGTTTGCTGATAAATCTTAAGGAAAGTAACAACAGTGAACTAGTGGAAGTCACTTAAGCACCTGGATCCATCAGAGACTGTTGAAGTGATAATCCAGCTTTTAACAGCAGTAGCTTCTTCTGCAGGTGTAGAAAAAATATTTTCTTCCTTTGGACTAATTCATTCTAAATTGAGTAATCACTTGGGAAATGAAAAAGCAAGAAAGCTTGTCTTTCTTTTCCAGTTTAGGAATAAACAGGAAGAGCAAGCTGAAGACGGAGTTTGCAGCATAACCCAGTATTTTCTCATGTTGACCTGGCTGAAATAATCTTTTTTTGTGGTTAAAAACACATTTCACATAACTAAAATAGTTAAAAATTAAAAAATACATATGCTTGTTTTGTTAAAATAATTATAGGTGTTTGTTGTTGAAGAAAAATATCCAAAATATACAAACTTGTTGTTTTAGTCAAATAAAACAATTTAAATGTCATAATTCAGTTTTCTGATGTAGCTGCAAAAATAGTCTGAAAGAATATCAAAATAAATTATTGTTTTAAAATATATAGGGTATACCTTCTAAAAATGAAACCTACATCTATGAGTTGTGAATAACATGTATTAAGGTTATGTCAAACAACAAGAATGCACTTTTTGTAGAAAACTATGATTAAATCGAGGCTTCCTGACCAGTAATTTAAATCATGATTTAAATCAAATCCACTCTGGCACTGGGGTTTAAAAAAGTCCTAATTGTGTGCTATATTATATCATGTTGTAGACTAGTTTCTTTAGAGAAGTAGTAAAAGCTTTATCACTTGGGTGTAAAAGTACACTAGCTATGAAATGCATTTTAAGGAACAATCCTGTGCTAGGCAGGGAAATGGACTAAGTGATCCAATAAATCATCTATATTTTTAACTTCTCCAATTCTAAAATTCCAAAACAAGAAAATTACCGAGGACCCTAGCAGATTACCAAAATATAGCTGCTTTTAAAACAACTTCCCTTATTTTCATTACTAGTATTAACTAGATCACTGAAATATGAAACATCACAATGTATTTATTTTTTAACAGCTTTTATATTTCTGGTTTTTTTCACTTCGTTACACTTGGGCCATAAAAATGGACTAATCACAGTTTAACTTTTGTTTATACTGAGTTACTAACTGGTTTCTCTTTCAGGTGCTAAGGATCACAATAACATGATACAGAGAATGTCTGATTTCTGTTATGCCAGTTTTTTCTAACTCTCTTATGCAAACAATTAACTGTACAAATCCATAAGATAGTTACAAAAAAACTTAGTAGCATTTACCCAAAAGCCACTGGCAAAATATCAGCTAATGAAAATTTAAACTTTGGAACCGCAACGCTATTTAAACTCTCCTCAAAATAAAACCAAAGATATTTAAGCTTCTATGGGGAATTAGTTAATATGGAGTGAGACACAGCTACTGCCATATTAAATATTCATAGGCAAAAAAGAACTGTATTAACAAAAGACCACTTCTCGTACCCTCCAATTAGACTGTTACCTGTTTGAATTCAACTATGATTCTGTAGTTCATTTTAAAAATGCATTATACATGTAAACATCACATCAAATTTGTGCTTTTTTTGAACTTCTGCTTCAGAGGCTGACATAAATAATAATTGCATTGAAGTTTTTAAATAATTAACAATGCTAATTTGGATATCATGGAGAATCGGGCCTAAAAATACTGCATAATGAATTCACATTGTTATATAATGTGAGAAATCATAACTCCAAACACTAAAGAAAATACCAACACTACAGTTGCAAAAAGCATTTTTTTCCTTCCAGTTTTTCAGGGGGGAAAAATTACCAGAGATTTACTTCTATGACATACGCCTGTTCAAAAATTGCTTAATTTAAATTATAATCATCAGTGTCTTGTTAAAATTAAGTGAAACATTTGGAAAGCTTAACAAAGAAGTTATTGAATAATAAGCCTGTCCCTGAATTCCAACAAGTTCTGACAGATTGAGAAATGTTCTGATCCCAGTTCCATCAGTGACAATCCAGAGAAAATTCCACTGGAAACAATGGAGTTACTCCAGATTCATATTCATGTTAAATGTATTAGAATTTGGCTCTTTAATAGGGGTGCACCAATAAGGATTTTTTTGGCCGATACCAATGGTCAATTATTAACCAGCCATATTGGCTGGGACTGGTACTGATCCAATAGCCAACGTGCAGCCCAGCAGCTTGGAGAGCAGAGTCCAGCCAATATGTCTTTGGGAGGGAAGGGGTGCGGTGGGGGGAGATTGAGGCCCCCCACAGTGGGGGG
>NW_005842341.1:464711-469691 GCF_000455745.1 Alligator sinensis
TCCTGCACCCCGCCCAGGTAGCTCCTGTCCCACCCCCTGCCCCACTCCTTCCCTCACCGTGGGGGCCTTGATCTGCCCCCCATGCCCTTTCCCTCCCCCCAACATCCTTTCCCCCCACAGACTTACCGGTCAGAAGCTGCTCTCCAAGCTGCCAGGCTGCATTCCTGGCTGTGTGCGTGCTGCATCTGCGCACATGCACGCAGCATTTATCGGAGACATTAATCAGCCACATTAATTGGCCATGTCAGCCAAAAAAAGCCAGTTGCTGATAATGTCAATTTACCTTTTATCGGTGCCAATATGATATGGACTGATATATCGGTCCACCTCTACTCTTGCAGGAAAAAAAATGTATAAGACAGCATTGGTAATAGCTGCATATTACTTAACAAACTCTGTTTCCTAGAACCTGTGAGAAGAATGAATGTTTGAAGGGCAAGAGCCTCATTTTCAACTAAACAAAAATGCTGTTTAAAAATAAATAAATAACTTTTTAGAGAGAGGCACTTCTCCTTGTAAATGTAAAATCTCACATGCCAGTTAGAAAGGAATAGGATGCAAATAGCCTAAATGAAGAAAAAAAGTTTTGTGGTCAAAATTTTCCAAAATGACTAGTAATGTAGAGTGCTAAGCTTAAAGCAGATTGAAAGAGCCAGGGATTCAGTCAATAATGAGCATATCCTTGCTGAAAGTGAGGTTGCTTCAAAACATCACTAGCTGAAAATTCCAAAACTGCACTACTCACTTAAAAAAATCTTGGTCAGTGTTGCTACCATGGGTGCCAGGATAAGAGGCAGGGCTCTTACGGTGCTTGAACAAGCTTCCAGAATTACAACTTTTTCTGAATCGCCATAGATATACTAGTGGTACAGCAATGTAACTTCTAGCAACAGCAAGAATAGTAGGAGTGTGTGTGCACACGCACGTGTCTCAAGTCTGAGGAAGTTGTTTCAGGGCTAGAAGAACAGTAGGCAAGTTTCGAGAAGGCTCTGTGTGAGGCAGTCTTAATTGCATTCTTGTCCCTAAACTATTTTTTAACATGTCAACTAAGCTATTCCTAAAGATCATGCTCCATCTTCACAGACAGGTAATATGGTGCCACATGACACCATCATTTGGGTCAACGTGTGCTTCAAATGGGTACTCTCAAAGGTATACAGTAGATGAGACTGGTAGCCTACTGATCTGAAACAATACAATACAGTGTACTGGATAACATTTTTCTGTTTCTCAGAACACCCTGATTATCTGTATGTATGTATCGCAGATGTTTCCAATACTAAATCTCTTACTACTGCCACCACTATAGAATTTGTGCTGAAATGGGACAAAGTTAAGTGCAGGATCTGGACGTACTAGTCTTGTGTCTGGAAACTTTCTAGGTATGCATTTTATGGTACTTGAAAAATTCAGTTAGCCTGTGGATCAAGCCTACAAGGCATTGAGCATACCTTCACAGATACTGATCATTTTCAGAACTTTAAGCCAGGTATATTCAGTTTCTCCTGAAAGTCACTGCTCTCCCAGGAGAAACCACAGGTACACAGATGTTCAGGCTTTTTCCCCCAGAAGAAAAATAGGTGCTCCAGAAGACAAATAACCCAGGAACAAGGGTTAAATCATTCTCAGGAGAGTTTCTCTTGAGAAAGTGAATGTCTGTACATACTCTCTTCTGACAAAAGCCACAGCACAGTTCTTCAACATCCCAGAGTGCTTTGCTGTCACTCACTGGACTCTGCTGCTCCAGCTTACCACAGGACAGAACACACCCCTTTCAAAAATCCCACATCGGGCTGCAGGGGAATACAGGCAGTTTGGGTCAGCCAGTCAGGGCTGGCCCTGTGCACTGCTGCCATTCCAGACTGAGGGATCCTGTAGAGTATGCCGAGATGTATCCAGAGAATCCCCTTGGCTGCACAGCATCAGCACTGCAAGCTCTCAGCTAGTCAGGGGCTGAGCATTCAAATGTCTGTTTAGGCATCTCCTAGTAAGATTTTCTACCAGGAGAACAAATCTGGGAGAATTCTCCCAAATCATTTGAATGTCTGTATGTAGCCTTAGTTTTGTTTGATACAAGACATCGAAAGGGGCTCCTCTTTGATAATGTTATGGTGTTGTATTACCCACAAATGAAAAATTCCCAAGTCTCATAGTTAGCTGCTTTATTTCTTCTAAGGAAGGATTATGAAGCAGCTCTTGGAATTTCCCATGGTCTTAAAATTCATACAGTATACAGCAGAGCCAAAAGCTATAATCATCCTGGAAAAAAATGTTCTTTTAATCCTGGCTATTCCATAATACAGTTATACAAAGAAAAATACTGAAAGAACATGCAATGTATACAGAGATACTGCTGGAAGGTTCTGTGTGTGGTGAAAACAAAGTTAAACACAAATGTATGTAGTTCATAAGAGAAACACCCAAACATACTAACAACACTCTTAATTAAAACAGTACAGTCAAGCAGAAGGAAATCAACTGGCTGGATGGCAGCACTACAAAGAAGGACCTAGGAATTGTGGTGAATCACAGACTCAGTGTAAGTCTGCAGTGTGAGACAACTGCACAGAAGGCGAATGTGATTTCGGGCTACGTTAGTAGGATCTGTAGGTGCAAGACACAAGACACAAATGATGGTGCCTCTTTACTTGGCATTGGTTAGGCCTCATCTACACTACTGTATGCAGTTCTGGGATCCACATTTTAAAAAGGAGATGGAGAAGCTAGGGTCCAGAGGCAGGCAACAAAAATGATAAGGGCTTGGAAGGCAAGCCATACAAGGAGAGGTTAAAAGAAAAAGGTATGTTACAGAAAAGATGATTAAGAGGGAAAATGATAGGAATCTTCAAATACCTGGAGGGCTGTCCGATATAGGGAGAGCACGTTTTCTTTCTTGCTTCAAAGAACAAAACAAAGACCAATATCCTGATGTTGCTAGGTTTAGATTGGGTGTTGGGAAAAACTTTTTCACTGTTAGAACAGTGAGGCAGTGGAATAGACTGCGTAGGGAAGTTGTGGAATCTCCATCATTGGAAGTGCTCAAGAAGAGTGTGGATAAGCATTGGTCAGGGATGATCTAGGAGTAGATATGCCTATGCTATGCTATGGGTATTACTACTGGACTTTGCTACTGGACTTTGATGGTTGATGCAAAGGACTAGGAAGGAATTTTTTTCCACTTTCGTTGCTACATGTCAAGGGGTTTGCTTTCACCTTCCTCAGAAGGAAGGAGTATTGGCTGCAGCCAATTTAACTCAAGTGTGCCAACACTCTTGCTGGGACTAAAACCCAGAGGGGTTCCTGGCTAGAGTATCCTGCCCTTCTTCTCAGGGTCAAAACAACTGCCACCTCTGGGGTCAAGAAGGAATTTTACCCCATGGTCAGATTGGTATGGACTATAGGGGTGTTCACCTTTGTCTATAGTGGGGAGTGTGACCCCCCCCCTTTTTTAATCTCTTTCAAGTATTTTAACAACCCTTGCAGCAGCAGGACACTTGACTACTCTCATCTCCCTGCTTTACCTGTGCTAGATTAGGGTACTATGCCTTGTAGATTGTGTAGTTTTAGTAACAGGTTAGACAAGGATTTGTATGGGAAGGTTTGAATAGGGACTGCTCAGGCAGGAGGTTGGACTAGATCAGAGGTAGACAACATTTTTGGGCAGAATGTGAAAAATACCTGCAGCCTCAACCTGTAAGATACTGGTGTGCCAAGGGCGGATAGCTGTGGAGATTTAAGGGGCCTGATCCTTGTTGTGGCAGTGCAGCCCCAGCCCCTTCTCCACTGTCTATCTTGACGTGCATGTGCCAAGCAAAATGCCTTCGCATGCCATGCTCTGGCACCCATGCCGGAGGTTGCCTACCCTGGTCTTGATAACCTTCAGAAGTCCCTTCCAGCCCTACTTTTCCAAGATTCTATGATTCTCAGCTTAGTTGTTATGTTCAGCCTAACAAAAAAATAGGAACAAATTCAGAACTACAAGTCTATCAGCCATTTCTAATAATGCAAGTTATGAATGCATCAAGTGACCTGATGCACAAAGCACACAAATCATGGATCACTCAAGGAACAATCAAAAGGCATCAGGGGAACAAGTATCAACAAGAAAATGAGCCTTTACATGTTACATTATCCCTTGCCTCATTACTGGCTAATGCATCATCTTAAATGTACTTAGTAAGGTGATAACTAATCAGTAATATCAAAACAATCCAGCTACTTTAAGAGCTAATATTCTTTTGGTCCCTTAATTAGGCTTGCAAAAGATCCATATGCTCCACTAATGTTCACACATGACAGAGGGATATTATCCTGGGATTTTGGATGATACTGTTTGAAGAAGTCAAAAAATTGAGCTTGGCTCGTTCCTGTCTTCTGCCTTGGCTGGCTGGGAATTTGAATTCCAAGTTTTAAAAAGGAAGAGTGAAAATATCTTATCAACTATGTTTCCCCACCCCAGGCTTCTGTGGGAAGTATTATTTTTTACCCTTATGTATTTCAAATGTCCATGAGTTTATTAAACTGAAAATGCATTGCCACGTCCTTACCCCAGCTTTGCAATCATGACATTATTTTAAAAAAACAGGACCCATCAGATTGAATGCCACCAAACATGTACCTTATCCTTTAGCGCAAATATATTTTGCATGACCTTACATGAATTGCTTAGATAAAAGCTTTTTTTCTTCTACTTTTGTTATTTTAAAGTGCAGATGCATTTGAGTCATTTTCCCCTTTTGTTTCTTATCCTTAAGATCCACAGCTTCAAAGACAAAATGTCAGCATGCAGTCGATTGATGACTGAACTCTTGAAGAGACACTGAAGAATTACCTTGTCAATCACCCCAAGGACTCGGAAGGCCTTCAGTTCCTCGGCAGGGCTCCTTAGGTTCCAAGAGGGCCTTGAACTTAGTGATCCTAGAGGCTAATGGAAGATATCAAAGATTATACATCAATCAGGGTGGTACTTGAAGGAAGACT
>NW_005842341.1:469722-508592 GCF_000455745.1 Alligator sinensis
ACTAAATTTATCATAAATCAGAGAGAGTGAAGATGAAAGGAGAAGTTTTCTGTTTGTCCTTAATGATAAAAAAGAAAGAAAAGTAAAAGTTGCAAGTAAATAAATCAAGATAACATTGAAAACACAATCTTAAAAAAGAAAACATAATGAGTTTATATAGCATCCAAAGCTTTGCAGATGATAAAACTCAGGAACAAATTGCTGAGCTCCCATCCCACCCAAATACTTAATCACAGCCTGAGAGATATTCAGGATACAAAGTAGTTCAGGGCCTACTGGAGCTTTGTATATTATAAAAAACAAAATATAGAATTGTAAACTATGCCCTCTTGTTCAAGAGCATCTGTGCTCTGCTTTTTTAATAAGATGCCCATCACAGGCGAGCCCCAGAACAACCTTAAACAAAGGTAACTCTCCTTTTTAATCTAGATTTGCATAGTATTAACTGGCTGTCAGCAACCTTTTGCTGCCTTGGGTTGCCACTTACAACCTGATCCATGCCGTAGGCTGCAAATCTCCACCCTCTGGATTGCCCAAGGCTCTTCAGCTTGCCCTTGCCACTGATACCCATCCACAAGAAAATCTCCCTCTGGAGTGTCCAAACCACCTCAGTTTGCCCATCACCGATGCCCACTCACAACAGCAATGTGGCAAGGGTATGTGCAGATACAAGAGAGCAATAGGAAAGGGTGTGGCGGGGGGGCATTGAGAAGGGGATAGGCAGCAAGGTGCAGCTGCAAGGCACCCTGGGCCAGATAAGACCTTCACGGGCTGGATCCAACATCTTCATGGGCCGGATGTGGCACGCAGGCTGTAGGTTGCTAACCCTGGGTGTTAACTAAAGATGCATCTCATAGATGCTCCTCAAAGCATTTATAACCTATCAGCAGTTTACTTGCCAAGCATTTTATCCCTGCCTCTACAAGGGATAAACCCCTATCCCTGCTGTTCTTTCAACCTCCTTTGCACAAAATTTAACCTAAACATTAACAAGTGTTAACTTTACAGAGTCCAACTGTAGGAACAAGGCAAGAAAGGACAGTCACAGTGTATGCTGCTATCTGTAACATTTGCTGAACTGCAGAATCACATGGTCACCCCAGCTTGGGGTGAGAGAAGATGCTATAAGCTATTAGACACCCCTTCCTCCATTCATTGAATGGCTTCCATGGGCTCAGTGAAAAAAGAAATTTAGGCACTGCCCTTGCTGCAGCCACCTGTCTCCTGGTACTAGATATCCAGCTGCTGACTCTTCGTCATAGCAGCAGTGAAGGGTTCCAGTTGTCAGTAATTTGGGACCGGACCTACCATATTACATCATGCACATCTATGTCACATTTCCAAAAGGCTCTTGCTTATTACTTTACGTAACAAATAATTCAAGAATAATTATCAGACCCCTCCCTCAAAATTCAATATGCAATTGCTGTACAGAGCCACAGTCCCAGGTCTCTTCCCTTACCATAAAACAGCTTCCAGCTGTGTTATAGATGAAGTAAAGCTCTTCTTTAAACCTTTAAACTTTAAGCCTCTACTGCATGAATGCAAAGAGCAAGATAAAGTTTACTTGACTCTTAAATATAATGGATTGAAATTGAACTCTAACAGGCAAAAGTTGGTGATCTTATTTGTCAGGATCACAAGACAGCACTTCAATAAATATTAGACAGCTGCAAGCTGCTGGTAAGCAGTTATACTGTTGACTAAGCATTTAAAAATGGGGAAAAACAATAGGCTTTTGTTTAATCTGGGTTCTCATAATTTTAAGCAGGTGTTGGCAACCTTTTGCCACCACAGGCCGCCACTTATAACCAGGTCCCCACTGTCAGCCACAAATCTCCATGCCCTGGAGTGCCCAAGTCACCTCAGCTTGCCCCTGTCACCAATGTCCACCCACAAAAGCAATGTGGAGGGGCAAATTCTGTGGCAAGGGTACATGCAGGTATGAGACAGGCTGCAGAGAGGGATGCTGTGGAAAGGATCTGAGATCCAAGAGTCTCAGACAAAGCAAGGTTCCCAGGAATAACCATATCCTTCTAGTATTTTCAACTTCGTTTCCATTTGTCATGGTGTACCATATACACCAAGTTCTCTCCCCATCCAAACTACTGTTCTCTCCTCATTCAAATCCCTTCTAAAAAACCCTCCTCACTCCTGCATCAGCTGCAAAGTTCACTGCTAAAAGGACAAAGAAATATGTGCAAGAACAAAGAAAAAAATTGTCTCCTCTATGTTTATCATAGAATCATAGAAAACTAGGGTTAGAAGAGACCTCAGGAGGTCATCTAGTCCAAACCCCTGCTCAAAGCAGGACCATCCTCAAATAGATCATCCCAGCCAAGGCTTTGTCTAGCCAGGTCTTAAACACCTCCAAGAATGGAGATTCTACCACCTCTCTGGGTAACCTGCTCCAGTGTTTTACTACCCTCCTAGTAAGAAAGTTTTGCCTAATACCTAATCTAAACTTCCCTTGCTGCAACTTGAGACCGTTGCTTCTTGTTCTATCATCTGCCACCACTGAGAACAGTCCAGCTCCATCCTCTTTCAAGCCACCCTTCGGGTAATTGAAGGCTACTATTAAATCCCCTCTCAGTCTTTGCTTTCCAAACTAAATAAGCACAGTTCCCTCAGCCACTCCTCAGAATTCATGTCCCCTAGCCCCTCACCATTTTTGTTGCCCTCCACTGGACTCTCTCCAATTTGTCCACATCCTCTCTCTAGTGGGGGACCCAAAACTGGACTCAGTACCCCAGATGTGGCCTCCCCAGTGCTGAATAGAGGGGAATAATCACTTCCCTTGACCTGCTGGCAACACTCCTA
Source organism: Alligator sinensis (assembly GCF_000455745.1). Classification (NCBI taxonomy): domain Eukaryota; kingdom Metazoa; phylum Chordata; order Crocodylia; family Alligatoridae; genus Alligator; species Alligator sinensis. The sequence continues at coordinate 472,543 of NW_005842341.1, forward strand.
TCAATGCAGCCCAGTATGCCGTTAGCCTTCTTGGCAAAAAGGGCGCACTGCTGGCTCATATCCAGCTTATTGTCCTCTGTAACCCCCAGGTCCTTTTCTGGAAAGCTGCTGCCCAGCCAGTCAGCCCCCAGCCTGTACTAGGACTGTTCCATCCTAAGTGCAGGACTTTGCACTTGTCCTTGTCGAACTTCATGAGATTTCTTTTGGCCCAGTCCTCCAATTTGTCTAGGTCTCTCTGAATCCTAGTCCTACCCTCTAATATATCTACTACCCTCCAGCTTGGTGTCATCTGCAGACTTGCTGAGTATACATCTTCCAGGTTGTTGATGAAGATATTGAACAAAACTGGCCCAGGACCAACCCTTGGAGCACTCCACTTGATACCAGCTGTCAACTAGACATTGAACCATTGATTACTACCCTCTGAGCAGCAAGGAAAGTTTAGCCCCTAGCCCCACCCCCAATCCCTCCCTCACCGGGGGGGGCTCGATCTGCCCCCCACCTCCCATGCCCTTCCCCTCCATAGACTTACCTGCAGGGAGCTGCTCTCCATTCTGCCTGGCTGTATTCCTAGCCACATGCATACGTGCAGCCATGCACATGCATGAGACGCCCCCTGCGTCTCACTCCCAGCAGCCCTATTCTACCCCTTGCAAGCTAGAATGCTGCCCACCTGCAACGGGAAACCCACCATTTCCCAAGGGAACCCAGGCATCTGGGGACCCTGGTTCCACAAGCCAGAGGGAACCCAGGTGTCCAAGAGCCCTGGCCAGAAGGCATAATTAATTATATTTATCAGAGAACATTATTGGCTACAACAGAAAAAGAAAGTCAATAATGTAAATTTCCCTTTTATCGATGCCGATCCGATATGCAACTGATATACTGATATATCGGTGCACCTCTAGTTATGCTGGTGCAAAATTAACTCAAGATTTCTAAAGCTGGTTAAGGGAAATGAAGTAAAGGGTCTCTAAATCCCTTAGGCCAGATTTCAGCAACATTTTCCAGTAGGGGGCTGGAATGACCCACCTTAGGTCTGACATAGGCAAGCACCAGGACCCAGCTGCCTCCACCACTTATGCCAGAGACCTAAACACCTGACTGCAGCATGGCCCTGGGAGAGCTCCACCTCTGCCAAAGCTCCAGGCACCAGAATGCAGCACAGCATGAGCAGAGAGCCCCTGTGGCAAAGGGGCCAAAGCCCCTGCTACTGGGAGTGGGTGAAGTGCTACAGGGAGACTCCAAAACAGTAAGCCTTTTGGAAGGAGAGACAGGTAGCAGGTGTAGAAGAGGTAAAAGAGGCAGGCCAGGAAAATAAGCCTGTTAATTGGAGACAAAGAAAAATCCCTGAGCCTGACACTGAAGACTGGAGGTCAGGTGACTGGAAGCAGAGGAGAAAGGACTAGACTATATAAACCTAACCCAGGGCTAGAGGCTCAGATTAGCTCTGATTCTGCTAAAGAGAAGAGCTTGGCTGAACACCTCTGAAAGTTAAGCAGTTTGTATTATAGTTATTTACCTTTGAAGTTTATGTTCTGGTAGGAAGCCTGGGAGGCTCTCTGTGCCTAAAAGGGACTAAAGTCCAGACAGAGCTCTGCAAGGTCCAGGATCAGTGGGCTGCATGGGCTGAGGCTGAAACAGAGCCAAGGGCCCAGTAAATAGATAGAGACCTTCTAGGGCCACGGGTCTGGTGGGTAGAGTGAGCTGAAACCAAGAGAGCAAACACTCAGCCAGTGCCAGGAGCCTAAGGGTGGCTCAGTGGACTGTAGCCAAGGTAAAGTGAGAGAACTGGAAGAGAAAGACCTGTGAGGCATAGGTGTGGCTATATAAAGGCTGGAGGCCATGATTGGGGCCAAATGGACCACAAGTGGCATCAGCTGGGGAACGATTGTAGCCTACATCTACAATCAGGAGGGTAGCTAGAGGGCCAGTAGGCTCAAAGCAGGGAGGCCTGGAGCAAAAAGGTAGAGAAAAAGAATAAGAAGAAGAATTATCCAATTCTGGGCTCCACAATTTAAAAAGGATGTGGAGAAGCTTGAGAGAGTCCAGAGGAGAGCCGCGTGCATGATCAGAGGGCAGGAAAACAGGTCTTATGATGAGAGGCTGAGAGCTATGGAACTCTTCAGCCTGGAAAAGCACAGGCTCAGGAGGGACCTGGTGACTGCCTATAAGTATATAAGGGGTGTACATCAGGATCGGGGGGGAACACCTTGTTCACCAGAGTGCCCCATAGGATGACAAGGTCAAACGGTCACAAACTCCTCCAAGACCGTTTCAGGCTGAACAAAAGGAAGAACTTCTTTACTGTCCTAGCCCCCAAGGCCTGGAACAGACTGCCACTAGAGGTGGTGCAAACACCTACTCTGGACTCCTTTAAGAGACATGTGGATGTTTATCTTGCTGCCTTTGACCACAGCTGACTTCCGCCCCCTGGGGCAGGGGGCTGGACTCAATGATCTTCCAAGGTCCCTTCCAGCCTTAATGTCTACACCTTGCTCAGACAGGAATTGGGGCCAGAACACAGCTGCCCAGGGACGAGTAGAGCAGAGTTAAAGCACTCAAAGCTACTCTGAGGACAGCCTCCAATATTTCTTATTCAGACATCAAGGCGTGACAAGTAAACATAATGCGGTGGCCTAAGAGACCAGTGGGGCAGGAGAGGGTCAGTGTGGTCCCTGGGGGCACCACGGCATCCTCAGGAGGCAGATCCCATCACAGCCCCCACCACTAAATGCTGACAAAGCCACAGCTTCATGGGCCAGACCCAAAATCTCTGGCCCATGGGTCATAGGTTGATGACCCCTGCCCTAGACTGCTGGGGAAGGAGAAGGGGGGGAGGATTAACCCCCTTTTTGTATACCATTATTTTTCATTAGAATTTCCCTCCAATGGTCCCTTTTTCATATTCTCTCAGTCTAAGCATGAAACTGCATGCCTACTGTATCACTACTGAAATTTAACGATGATACATCAGGGATGAAACTGTTCCAATAATGGCACAGATGAGCCAAATAGGGCAGCCCAGGCAGTAGCTCCCAACCTTTTTGCCCCACAGGTTGAATGGGCAGTGCCTTGGCCTGATCCAGTCAATGGGATTGATCTGTCGTAGCAGGGAACCAAGACAGCCACGCATGGAGGGAGACACAACCCAGCCCCAATCCAGCTGTAGGAGTGGAGCAGGGGGGTGGGGGAAGAGGTCCATCCCCGGTCTGATCTGGCCACAGAGTAATGGTGCAGTCCAGTCATGGTTCAGTTGCACATAAGGCTTGGTAATTTGGCAACAAGAGGGGCTGCAGTACAGGCAGTCCTCGGGCTTATGACCCAATTTGTTACTGAAAACCACATCTCAAGCTGAAACATTGTAAGTCAGAATCAATTTTTTCATAAGAAACAATGTTATAAATGGGGGATTGGATCCTGAACCAAGGCCCGATACCCTATTTTCACAAAAAATACCCCAGAATTTTGTACTAGATCAATTATAGATGAGTAATATAGCTACATTATGTGTTTATATTGTAAATAGCAATTATATTGATTTGGAAGGACTTCTTTGAGGTGACTTTGCTGGACTTTTTGAAAAGCTCTTGGTTGGACTTTTTGAAGGGTTCTTGGCTGGAGTCTTCTCAGGAGTCTTGGCTACATGCTTTTCTGGAGTCTAGTCTGCTTTCTTGAAGAAAGTGTCTAAGGAAGTTTGGACAGATGTTCTCCAGGGAGATGAGCGATGCAGCAAACTTGTTCACTGGCATGGTGTTGCATCGGATCAAGCGTTGTAAAGTTGGAACTGACATCATAAAGTTGAAACAGGATGTCAATTTATAAACATTGTAAGTGCGAAACATTGCCAAGGACTGACTGTATTAACTGCCTTCATTTCCCCCACTGCCAAATTTTGCAAGGCTCCATAGGTTGAGCACCCCTGGTCTAAGATCCCTGAAATCATGTGATATGAATTTTCCAATACCTCTTTCATATGGATGTGGCCATTTGCAGTACTACTGTTCAAAGTAAACCACTGCTGTGTATTAATCTTTGCAACCTTAGAAAAACTTACACAGGCACTTCCACCCATTCCAGCTCCCAACAGCCTTGCCATCTTTAATGTCACATTTCATTTTTGCTTTGTATCATACTTCAGGTTTTACTATTAACAAAGCTGCCTAGTTGAGCTCAATATTGGGTGTGGCCTCAGATTCTGTTGTGTGGAGCTACCTAGGTTGGAAGCCAAGTTACCACTGAACTACCAGTTCTCAGAGCTAATGTCATGGTACCTTGTGGAGCAGCCTAAATTACAACTCTTCCTCTGAACAAATGGAAGAAAACTCCAATCACATGCCTTTCAAGAATCAGTACTGGGAAGATTAACTTCAAAAGAAGCCAACCAGCCAGCCAGATAGAACACAATAGCTAATAGGAAGGAAGAGAAAACTGAAGGCTTGCCTACATAGGGAAGGTTAATTTGCACTGAGCCATGGTATACTAACTGTTGTAAATTATATTGTTAGGTGACAGCTGTGTCCCCTGACCAGCTGCCTCCTATGAACCTCCAAAATCATTGTTTTCACACAGTGAAACTTTGTATTAAAACAGTCAGCATGACCATTTGTCTTACTGCTGAGTCCTATGCATTGTGGGATTTTTCCCATAGTGCACTGTGGTTTGCATAGCAAAAGCCAGCTGGAACCAACAGGAATTAAAGGGACTTAAGGGTCAAACTCAAAAAGTCTCAAGATGACTCTGCCATCATCCCACAATCCACCACTACTTGGCAAGCTGCTGCCCTTTTTGGCATTCTGGTCATCACAAATATGCAGCAACTTGCGGCAGCATATTTGACATCTTGCCTTTGGGTGCCTTCAGCTTTGTAAGTCAGATGCCTGGCTATTGAGCTTCTTTGGCATCAGTACCAGAAGCAACTCAGCCAGCAGCTGTGGGAGGATATAAACCAGCTGCTTTTGGAGGAACTTTTCTTGGATCACCTTCATTCATGACAGCACTGTTTCTGGACTCACGAAACAAAGACTGGTAGGGAAGATAGCACAGCACACCTAGGAGCCTGTTCAGCAATGGCTGCAGAATTTCAGGATGATTCAAAGCACTGTTCTGGAGATTGGTAAAGAGGTCACCCAAAGATGCAGCAGCAGCAACAAAACATGCAAGTTCCCCTAACCACTCAAAAGTGTATGGGAATCATGGTCTTCAAGCTCACCACCCCTACTTGACATGGGTCAGTAGCTGACTGATTGACTGGGCTTGGGCAGATCTCCTGTGGGATCTGCTGTAAAGGAGATATGCTGTGTGACTAAGAAGGTACAGTTGACACATGTTCTTACCAATGCTCAGGAGGTTACTGATGCTTTGCAAGCACATGGGCCCCTGAATTATACTGGGGCAATTTCTGGAACCTGTACAGCTATTCTTTGCCCCGTGTGCCAGGGTAGTTCATAAATAGAAACTAGTATTTCTCCACTGTGCCCCAATGCCTGGTTGATCATTTTAGCAGGTTCACCAACTTAATGCAGTGCAGTCTGAAAAGGCTGGTGATACTCAGTTCTTTTGGAACCCACACACAATTTAATTAAAAAAAGGGGAAAAAAAGAACAGAATGATTTACTCCCACAGCTACAACTACAGACATTAATGGTTTTGACATTCTTCATCATGACCCAGATAATTCTCTACTTCCCTACTGATGAAGCCTTTTACTAGTCAGTTAAATAGCAACTTTCTAACACCCACTTATCAACTAAGTGGCTGCAGGATGAAAGGAGTGGCATTCACAATACTGCATCAGCTCATGACTAGGCCAGAAGCTGTAATGCTGCCTTATGTTATAAATGCACACCGTTGCACAAATATCTGTTAAAGCAAAAGACAAGGACTCATAGAGTATTTCAAGGAGCATGAAAATTTGTAAAAATTATGAAGTCTGAGCTACATGGACCTCTTATAAAAAACAACATCAGGTTAAGAAAGCATTCTTTATTTTCATAAAATTCCAAACAGCAATTTGTAATGTAATAAACTGTGAGAAAGTGCAAACCAAAACCAAAACTCATAAAAACAGTTACATTAAATCCCAATATCAGCAAAGTTCAAGACCACAGGTGTTGTCAAAAAATATGACACACTCATTGGGCTTTGCAGTTCACAGCCAGGCATCACTAGCACTCTCTGCCTTGATAATCTGAAAGCAAGAAGAGTAGACCAGAACCCCCACTCAGCCTTGAGGACTCTTAGGTGAGCTCCCTGAAACCACTGTTCTTAATGCCCTGTGCTAGGCTCTTATGCCGAACTGTAGCTGGGTGTCCTCATAGCCAATGCTATTCCCAGTATACAGAGTTATGCTCATGACTCTTGTACTGTGCCAAAGGAGGAAGAGAGGTAGAAGGATACTTTCCAGCAGAAGTGTTAGTCTGTTGAATTAGCTCTCAGTTCAAGGTAAGGATTCTGCTGACCAAGTTCACCATCCTTTTCCATCTCAACCTTGAGCAACTTCATCCATTCCTGAACCATCTGTCCCCGCTTTTCCCACACAGCTGAGCATTCTCCTCCTATCTTCTTCCCCACTCAGATCTATCAGGTACTGAGAGGTTGATACAGCTCCTGTCCTTAAGGGCCACATCATCAGCTTTGGAGCTGTTTCTGTTAAAGGCAATAAAAGTAACAAGCAGTTATTAATGTAGACTGTGGAAACTTTGTTCAGTTTCCACAGCATCCAAGATTAATTTCTCTCCCTCAAAACTGAGATGTTCCATAGCTTCTTCCCAATCCAAGAAAATGGTGGAGATGGTTTTTGTGTCTCAGCTTGGTCTTCTTCTGCAGCAATACTCTGATCTGTGATGTTTATTATGGGAGCCTGTTATGAAGTTCTGACAGTCACCATTTGCTTTGCATATTGCTGGGGTTGGTTGGTGCACAACTTCCAGGGAGACATGCAGGGCAGGCTGGTAATTGCACACTGCTTCAGCAGGCAGTCCTTATATTTGAAAGCATGTCACTGAGAACGTCACATGACAAGGAAGCGGAAAACATGCTGGTCTAAGGCAAAGAAAAGTCCAGTAAAGTATGCATTGCTACTATTCATCCCTTGTGAGGTTCTGGTGGATTGAGTGGCCACAGCTACGTATGCTGGAAAAATAAATTAGACAGCTCTGCTTTCTAATGTTAGAGCTGTAATCAAGCCCTTTCTGTACTTTATCCTGTTTCGCTTCCCCTGCAGACAAACACAAAGGCCACTGAAAAATAAATGGAGTTTTACAATGACTATCTGGAACCTTAGGGGATAACAGTGTCCTCTGCCGCTCACTTTATTGGTGCTTCTATACATTTTCATGTGCATCCTAAATAAAGTTTATTTACTGTTTGGATGCTATGCTTTGTGCCACAAAACATACCTCGACAAAACGTTATTCAACAGCTCTTAACACACTATGATGCAGGACTGTGAAGTATACCCAATGGGGTTAGGAACATACCCTGGTAAAGTTATGAGGTGCTAAGGTATCAGTGTTCTTATACAATGCTGAGTGATGTTAACTCACTGAGCATTGAGCAAAATATGAATGACACACTGATTTAAACGATTCCTGTTGTTACAGCACTAAAACACTTAGGGCACATCCACACAGGCAGGCACGTGCACGTACAGCAGCTCAAATAGGAGAGGCACAAATTTGTGCTGTGAATTTTGCCCTCAGTGCATGTGCCTAGACATGCACTTTGGTGTGGGGCAAGTTGTGCCACTTGAGGCAAAATGACCCTGCCCGGCTACTCCCAGATCTGCAGCCACGGAGCTAGAGCCTGGGGCCAGTACCTGTGCTGGCCCCAGCAATGTAAAAAGCTGCCCTGGCAAGCAGCTCAGGGCTAGCTGCATACAGGAGCTTCTGGGGCACCCCAGTGGCTAAGCCTGTACTCCACTCTCATCCCATGAGCCACTGGGGACTTCAGCTGGTGGCTCCTCCATGGAGCCGTTGCCATAGGCATGTATGTGGCAAGCTTCACAGACACCCTGGTCTCCTGCCCCTTCTGCGGGCAGAAGTAGATCCTGACACACATAACTCTCGAGTGCGCCAGGCTACAACCCCTCCACCTCCAGAACCTCCTCCTGAGGTTCTGGTTGAACTTCACCCCACACCTTTTTATTTTTGGACACCCCATCTGCAGCCCCACCAAGTCCCAGGACCTCCTGGTCAACCTCCTCCTGGCTCGGGGCAAGCGGGCCCTGTACTTGACCAGGAAGGAGCCTCTGGCTGGGAAAGTACCCAGGGACTGCGAGGCTGCATTCCCTTCACTCATCTGTGCATGTTTCCAGGCAGAGTGCCAGTGGGCAGTGTCCACCAGCTCCTCGGATGCCTTTGAGGACCAGTGGGTACAGCCCAGGGGGCTCTGCTCAGTGTCCCCCCTCAGGAGCACTTATTTTCACATTTTGATCCTTTGACCCACACAACACTCCTACCCTGGTTTTTGCCTTTGATGTCCCATAAAATAATAATTTAGTTGCATATTTCACCCTTTGGTCCCTGTGGCAGGGCACTGTTGGTGCCTGCCACTTTAAGGGCTGAGCCAAGCAGCCAGCAGGTGTTTGATTGCGGTGGCCATTTTAGATCTCTGGCCACCCATATAAACACAGCAGTTTGCTGCTGACAGGCCAGGCAGAAACACTGCCTGGCTGCAATGCTGCATGCAACATCCTGGAGGTAAAGGCAGGAGCTTAAAGGGATGGTTTGGAGGCTCCTGGTCCTGGGCATGATTTAAAACTGCACCCTGCCAGGAGTGGGTGGCCTGGTGGGGCTCCCAGTGGTGCAGGAGTCCCCAGGAAATACCAGGCCAGTTACCACCCTGGTGAAAGGCGGGTCGAGGCACCTTAACCCCAGCTCCCACAACCAGGTGGGTTACCCCATGGTATGGCCAAGAAGGCGGACCCTGGGAGGATTCTGGGGCCCAGTGTGGGGCCAGTAAGGTTAACATCTGTGGATGCCATCTGTGAGGCTTGGGCTGAGGTGTAGGGGAGGAATGGAGCCGCAGGTAGCGCCCCCTGGCATTAGGGCAAGAAATGGGCAGCCTTGCACCTAATTAAGATCATAATTATATATCATCAAGGCATGGCAGGAGAGAAGCTGAGTGGTTGGCCGAAAAACAGGTGGGCAGGCGAAGAGATTGAGCCCCAAGCATGCCCCCTGTTACAGTCCCACACAGTAGGGGCTATTAGTTAGCTGGGTGGGCCTTAAGGCCCACATTAACTTGGAAGATACAAATAGACAGGAGCTTCTGGGGTGCTCGGTGACAGCATAGTTGGGATGCCCCAGTGGCTGAGCCTGTACTCTACCCTCATCCCATGAGCCACTGGGGACCTTAGCTGGTGGCTCGTCCATTGGCAAGCTTTACCAATACCTGGGTCTCCTGCCCCTTCTGCGGGCAGAGGGAGACCCTGGCACACATGACCCTCAAGTGTGCCAGGCTGTATCCCCTCCATCTCGACTTCCGGAACTTCCTCCTGAGGGTCTGGATTAACTTTATCCCCCACCTTTTTATTTTTGGACACCCCATCCATGGCCCCACCAAGTCCTGGGACCTCCTGGGTAACCTCCTCCTGGTCCTTGTACATGATCAGGAAAGAGGCTCTGGCTGGGAAGGTACCCAGGCACTACGGGGCCACTTTCCTCTCACTGGTCCGCACACGCCTCTGAGAGGAGCACCACTGGGCAGTGTCCAAAAATGACAGGCTCCTTGGATGCCTTTGAGGACTGGTGGGCACGGCCCAGGGGGCTCTGCTCAATGTGCCCCTCAGGAACACTCATTTTCAAGTTTTGACCCTTTGACCCTCACGTCACGCCTGTCCTGTTTTTTGCTTTTGTTGTCCCAAGAATTCTGTTGTATCTTTCACCCATGAGCCCCACACAGTAGGGGGCATTAGTTAGCCAGGTGGGCCTTAGGGCCCATGGTACTTTAAGTCAACAAATAGACAGAAGCTTCTAGGGTCTGGCCAACTGGTATCTGGGGACACTAGCCCCTTGTGCCAGCTGGACTGCTGAAGCAGCCCTAACTGCGAGTTCTCTGCGCCCTCTACCCACTGCAGCAGTCTGGCAATAGGGGCTGCTACCTGGATATGACCTACTGCCACCTGCAACAGCATGTGGCCCCCAAGGCTGCACACCTGCCAGACCCAGACGAGGACCGCATGGCCGCAGCAGAGGCATCTGCACCTCTGTGCCAGCTGCCAGCGGGACATGGCTGAACAGCAGGCCTTTTGTGTGGCACTGATGCCATGTGTGTCCCCACCCTGCCATCTGAGCAGCTATTGACCAGAAGATGTTCTCAGCATGGTGGTCTGCTTTGAACTGTCAAAGCATGTCCTCCTGGCCCCAAATGGCCAGGAGGTCAGCCACCTCGTATGCCCTCCAGCTGGGCCCTGGCTGCCAGCCCTGAGCAGGCTCCTCTGTCTGGGTCCTGCCACTTGCCTCACTAGCAGGAATCCTTGTGTTCCCTATTTAAAAACTCCAAATTCTTTGATAAATAAATCCCAAATTCACTCTGTAAAATACTCCAAAATCCATGTTCTTGCACAATTAAAACAAAAGACCACACACACACACACGCAAATGGTCTTTTGCTTATATATATTTATCTCAGTTGGATAATGTTTTATTGATCTATTTACAATTTTAAAACAATCTGGAAGCCTACCAGTGTCTCTATCATTATAAAATAAATTCTAAATATCTATATGCTTTGATGTTTGCTTTTGACTTTCTTATCAGAAAAATTAGAGCTCTCCCTGACTCCTTTACTAACCAGGATATGGGGACAGCTACCCCACAGCCACAGCTCCTGCTAGCAGGTCTCATCCTGTCTGGCAGCTGGGCACACTGGGTGTGTGATGGGGGGATGTGAGGTTTGTAGGAGCGGGATGGGAAGAGGTGTGGGTGGACATGGAGGGATATGGGGAGATGTGGGTGGGTATTGGGGTGGTGTAGGGTTTGCAGAAGGAGTTTGGGGGGGTTGCAGGAAGAGGGTGGTGTTGGGCGTGTGAGTGGGTATGGGGTGGATGTGGGGTTTGTGGGGGTGGTTGCCACATGCCCACCCCCCACCCCCACCCCCTGCAGTGCCAGCCAAGCCAAGCCAGTGGCAGTGCTGCCAGACCTGCGTTCTATGGAGGGAGAAGGGGCCCAGCCGGACCCGATCTGGCTCATTAGCACACCTTTGGACAGGCCCCGGACGTGTGGCTCCTGTCCAAAAGCACAAGCTAGCTCCATGCGGGTCAGGTGGCGATGCACAGCCATGTGGCTGTGCCTATAATGGGCCATGGCACATTGCCGCCTGACCTTCATGGAGAGCGGGTCTAGCCCAGCCCGGCCCGACATGACCCAACCCACTCAGATACCATGCACCTTTGGACAGGTGCCGTGTGTTCTAGGCCTATCCACAGGCATGTTAGCGGGCCATGCCAGGCCAGGTTGGGTCGGTTCCCACTGGGCCCGTTCTCCCCACATAGACCATGGGTCTGGCAGTGCTACTGATGGCACAGCTCAGCTGATGCCACAGGAGGTGGGGGTGCGGGAGTGGGGCAGCCCCTCCACAAACCCCACATCCCCACTGCACACCACCCCCACCACTCCCCACACACCCCACACCCACAACCCCCTCCCCCCTCAGAAACCACACAGCCATCCCACCCCCATCCCTGCTTACCTGGGATAGCACCTGGGCCAGGTCCCACCACAGCCTTGCCCTGCTTCTGTTTGCCTTGCATGCAAAGGGTGCGTGCTGGGGAAACAGAAGCACCATAGAGTGGCTGGATACCAGAGTGTCTCTGGAGGACCCGCCTGCCCTGCTTTTCTTCCTTGGGTTTTTTTTTGATACCTGGATTTCCAGGTATCAAATTTAGAGTCAGTGCTGCAAATATGCACTGCGGGGAAGGTTTTTTTTGTTCCCAGGATGCCTACTGTGGCATCTCAAACTGCTTTGAGATGCCGCGAGAGGAACGTGCAGGCTCGTCTGGGCTCAACCTTAGAGTCTGGGGAGAAAGTGGCCATGAGTTTGCCACCATCAGTATGTCAGGGCCCCACTACACGCTCAAAATTGAAGCAGGATAGAAACCAGCTATAGAGTTGTTACACATTTTCAATCCCTAACTTTGTAGCTGGTTGGCTCTTTTTTATAGCTGGATAGTTATTTTTATGGTGTGATTAATTACTTCACACATGTGGCTGGTTTAAATTTATTGTGCAATTAACCAGTTAGTTGTGCAATTACTTTGTACTTCAGGCTGGTCTTACTTTGCACATGTGGCCAGTCTGAATTTATTGTGTGATTAACCAATTAATTGCGTAATATATGTAACATAGTAGGGGCCTTAGGAAGATGTGGACTGCTGCAGTGGGCCAAAGGAAACTGGACCAAGAAACAGAAGCAGGGGAATCAGAGTGGTTGAAAGAATTTTTTTAAATCCTCACAGCATGACTTATTTAACTATGCTCCCCTTCTAAGGACACAGGGGATAAAAGAAGTTGCTGTGGCAGTCAGCCAGCTCAGAGCCAAGAAAGGGAGAGGGGCAAGGGAGTTTACAGGAAGACACGGTCTCTCCAAGGACAAAGGACTTCAGAATTCACAAGTGAAGTGTGGTTGCCATTTTGAGCATGCAAAGTGGGAGGGCAGAGCTCAGAAATGCTACCAGCTCCCATTTATCCAATGAGGCAGCATTATCAGGCACCCAGGGGAAAAAGACTACATTACAAGAATATCATACTGCTGAAGGCTGCTTGTTTATTTTAAAATTTATTGGATTATGTCACAAGAAAGAAACTTACCTCTCTGGGACTGTCAGGCTGGAATCTACACCAGCATCCTCTTGGTCTGACTTGGGCTCTCCCACTACAAAGAGATCCTGTCCTACAGGCAAAATCACTTCCTCAGAGTGATAGTCAAAGTCATCACTGTCCCTATGCTGTCTGCAATAAAACACTGCTTTATGGTGGCATCCTGTTCAGCTCATCATAATATGGATAGGTGGAAAAAGTACTGCCCAAGGTCCAGTTTTTGTCACTGCTTTTTGCACAAGCTGATTTTTGCTCCTTGCTGTGATCTGGCTCTCCTCAGTCAGGCCATCTCTTTAACAAGTTTTGCATGCATTGTTGTTTCAATGGGTAGTCTTTCCAGAAAGGAAGGAGATCCAATATCTTTTCATAGCTCAAGTTGGGTGCATGGTACAGTACTACACTACAATAATACCAGCTATAGGGAGTGGATGCCCACTCCAAAAGTGTGCAGACACAAGTGCCCCAATGCACCTGCATGGCAGCATTTCAATAGGTGTCAGTCTGCCAACATGACCCAGAGCTGTAGAAGATACATATATGAGCAAACTATTCATAGCATGACAAGCAGCAGCAATGGGTGTTAACTAAAGGAAAATCAAGCTAGAATGCAATAGAAATGTGCACCAGAGACATTACTCCATGCTAACTTACTACACTTTAAAACAGGCACAGAATCCCACCACTTTATATGCCCAAAGAAATGCACCTCATGGGTGCAGAACATTTCAGTGCATATAATGTGCTTCAAGAAAACAACACACTATGTAGACAAGTTCAAGCTGATCAGAGATCTAGAATGAAAAGGATGAATGAGACACAGAGCCCAGCCAGCAGACCCTATCCACAGTAACACCCTTCATCCAAGCAAACTTTATTTCCACAACATGTCAAATGCGAAGCATACCGACACTTCGTGATATCTGCCACTATTCTTATAAGATTCGTGCTTACAATACCATCAGAGAAGCAGCTTAGCCACCATACCTCAATACCTATTTATTTTCAGCTACAAGTGTGTAACCAATGCCCCCATTCTCTTTGTGCCCAGAATTATGCCTTTCTTCACAGCACCATTTCTGTGAGTGCCTAAACTGCCACCATACTCCCATTTCTGCTTATAAGGTCAGAAGTCAGTTCGTCCTCTACAGACACCTGAAACTGTTTGCACTAGTGTAACAATCCATCCAAGTAATCCCAGGGATCTCAAAAAAAGCAAAATTTATGTAGCATAAGAGTAGGAAAGAGACAGAAAAAAACTAATTAAAATAAATCCAGAGATATTGTAACAATAGTACCACTAGATGGACACAAAGCCTGTGCTACAAAGTAAGGAGATTAAACTAAGAGCTAAATTTGCTCACTAGGCTTTTCCTGGCTCGTCAATTTTGAGTTTCATCAAGGAGTAAATGTGTGTTGAGCTATTATCTCCCTATTTTCTTCAATGGTAACCCACTTATCTTTTGATCTGCAAATGAGGAATTTGTCCCTTGCTATACAATAATCAATACAATAGAATACAGACAATGCACTGACCTTTAAAGTCCATTTGCTCAACCATAGTTTTTGCTAAAAAAAATAGGTTGTTCATATCATTTTTCTGTTCAATTTCCAAAAATACTGGATTTGCGTTCAATAAAGATTTTTCCCCACTTCCAAATGCATTTGACAGAATGAAAAGCAACCAACTAGAATTCAAACTGTTTCCCCTTGGTACCTCCTGGCTCAAAATGGTGCATCCCTATGCACATGTAGGTAATAGACTACAGTAGTAAAATGTTCCAATATAATCACAGCAGCAGCAAGTAGTAGGAACATTACCAACAGATTAAGGGAAGCGATTATTCCCCTCTAATCTGCACTGGTGAGGCCACATCTGGAGTACTGTGTTCAGTTTTGGACCCCCACTACAGAAAGGTGGTAGATAAATTGGAGAGAGTCCAGCGGAGGGCAACAAAGATGGTGAGGAGGTTGGGGGACATGACTTCTGAGGAGAGGCTGAAGGAACTGGGTTTATTTAGTCTGGAGAAGAGAAGACTGAGAGGGGATTGAAGAGCAACCTTCAACTGCCTGAAGGCTGGTTACAAAGAGGATGGCGCTAGACTGTTCTTAGTGGTGGCAGATGACAGAATAAGGAGCAATGGGCTCAAGTTGCAGCAAGAGAAGTTTAGATTAGATATTAGGAAAAATTTCCTTACTAAGAGGGTTGTAAAGCACTGGAACAGGTTACCCAGAGAAGTGATAGACTCTCTATCCTTGGAGGTTTTTAAGACCCAGATAGACAAAGCCTTGGCTGGGATGATCTAGTTGAGGCTGGTCCTGCTTTGTGCAGGAGTTAAGACTAGATGACTTCCTGAGATCCCTTCCAACCGTAGTTTTCTATGGTTATATGATTCTAATTTGCAGATGTTCACAAAAAGTTTGGGTTTTTTAATACTTAAAATGAAAAATATTTAAAAGAAATAAGATGAATAAGATGAAAAAAAAAATTTTTTTAATGTGTGGACTTGTACTGTAGAAGGAGTTTTCCATCAAACTAATTATTTGATTTTTTTTTAATTTACTTTCAACTAAGTAGCATAATTTTACCTGATTTTATATGGCTTTGCTTTTTAAATAGCAATGTCTCCTTAAACCACTCGTAGGACTGTGCAAAAATACGATGAAAGTCTTCCGCCCTTTTTTATCCTTATTTGATACAAATATAGACAGACAAGATGTTTGGAACTTTTATGTTTCCAACATGAGAGCCGTCAGTCATTGACAATCTCTCAGTTTAGTCTGCTGGCAGCAAACATCTAACCAGGTAAGTACCAAAGGAACTGACTGGGAAGGCAACACAGAAATTCCTTTAGGATGTCTTGGAACATGATTTTTTTTTTGCTCAAGTAAAATTTGCTTAAAGAAATGAAAGTACTTACTTGATCCCTCAAAAAGAAATGTAACAGAGTTAGAACACTGAATACCCAAGCATAATCATGAGACATGTGGGAAGTAACAGTCCAACTCATTTCAGACACATTAGTTCATAGTGAGCTGATGAAGCTAACAGCCCCTGCACTCACAGGATGATCAGGTAATCTGCTGATGGGGACAGGATTTTTTAATTCAATATTTTGTAGATTTCTGAATATTTTAATATTGTTAAAATATCATTTACAGCCACTAAGTATAGCAAATGATGAAAGACTATGAGAATCCCACTCGCTTTTTACAAGCCAAGTGCACTGTGTAAATTACAAAACATAAAATGAATCACCAAGAGGCTGCAAAGAACAGCCACTTTTCTTTTAAAACTATAACATCACAAGTGAGGCCAAACTATTTTAAGTTGATGAGAATTATACCCTATTTTAAGAAATTCAGTCTTGCAGAGATAGTTTCAGATAAATTAAATCAAAGCCTACCGCAGAAAGGGATCCATCTTCAGTTGAGGATTTTTGGTAGAGGGTAGAAATTTTTTCAGCACGCATTAGATATTCTGCAGTCTTCCTCTTCACTGCTTCTCGACGTGTTGGGCTTGATTCACCTAGATTGAAAAACAGAAGGCTGTTACTCTTTAATAAAGGTGTACAAATATTTGGGTTGCCTGCATCTTGGGTACTCTGGATTCAGACAAGCCAACAATACGCTTCCTTTTAGGTTTTATGTTCTAAGATTTAGGCAAAGATTCCATTTAAGCCTTGTTACGTACTCAAATACTTAAAATCTCTTACCTTAGTTTCCCAATCTGGAATTAATTCCTATGGAAACCAAAGCAAGAAATGAAACGAACAACTGAAATGGACTTTGTACCCATGAAAATGAAAGTAGCAAAGATTTGGTATAAACGACTGCTTATTAAAAGGTGGTGGCAAAAAACTTACTTATTTCTATCAACCTAACCTACACATCAAAGAAAGAAGGGTCAAAAATGCTCCAATTAGCCAACATACAGCAACAAGTGAAAGGGAGAGCTCTCACTTGCAGCTTTTTGCTGCTGTTTACAACCTTCCTTTTCAACTTAGAAACAAGTATTTCAAAATAGAAGTAGTACATGAAAAAACAAGTATTTCAAAATACTTTACCTGGTTGAAAGCACTTGGTCTTAAGATTTATCTTTCCCAACGCGGTCAATGCGTGCATGTATCTCATGTATGTTACTGTCTACACACACATCCTAAAATAAGGCCAGGATAACTCAAAGACTTGATATGAGATTTCGCTTTTCTGATCAGACATTCGCATGCTAGGGTGATGAGCAGCAGATAATTAGCAGGCCCTACATCACTAATCTGAATTCAGACCTATTTGATTGTGACCAAGAGTCATTTGCTAGCCTACATGAAGACAAAATGATTGTCAGTCTGGTTCCTACAGTATAGAGTTCAGAACACTGTGCTAAATAAAAATATAGCCATCACCACAAATGACAGTCTCAGAAGTCAGAACAAGGGCCAAGATTTCATAATGAATTGCCCTTTCAGCCCAGGAGATGGACTTCTCAGATCAGGGTTGAATCATATAATTGAGGCAATAAAAGGCTTGCACAGCTACTGTTTATGCTGTGTGTCGGTCTTGTGACTAAACAGAGGACCACAGGCCACAGTGCTGGCAATCCAGCACTGTTCATAAGCCTGAGCTCTGACAAGTAATCAAATCTTCACGCCTAATAAATGCTAGTAAAATAAAGGGTTGTTTTGGGGTTGGTTTGGGGGGGTCTTTTGGCTGTCTTCTAAGACTGTTTACAGGCTGGAAAACCAGAAAAGAAAAATGGTAAAAAAGGAAAAAGCTAAAAATTTGGTAGGCGGACCAAATACTAATTGTGTGTGTGTGTGTGTGTGTGTGTGTGTGTGTGTGTGTGTGTGTGTGTGTGTGTATATATATTCATTCTTATTCCATAACAGTTATAGAATAATGATAATTATAAGTCTACATGGTCTGTACCTCTTTAGGAAGTCCATGGAAGGAGACTTGCCTCACAAATAGTGAATAATTGCCCATACCAAAAGCAATCCTCTGGCTCATTCACCATTCTCCTTATGGGGATACACAGTGACTGAGACATGGGCTCAAAGGCACCTTTTTACTGTGCCACCAAGTTAACCACAAAAAGAACAGCCTTCACTAGGTGTATACCTTAGCCATGAGAAAACTGTAAAATGAACTGTTGTGAATCTTTTCCAATGGATCATACCCCTAACCCAAAGCAATTTTTCCACCAGAACTCCTGGAACACCGAGTTCAATAAGGCCCATTTCACACATTAAGTTTCTATTTTCTAGCTCTAGTCACTTTGGCCTTCTGAAGTATTTCCCTCTCTTCCAAATAATGGCTCACAGACATCCTGAGAGGCAACAGTGGCTAGAAAGGGGAGTTAAGTCTATGCTATTAGAGGTTCTATCACAAGCGATAATAGAAGTGACTTGTGGGGGGGCAGCAGGAAACATGTGCTCATCTCCTGATGAAGGGATGCTCAGTGATGAGATTCTAATTCACAGTCTCCTTGCTCCTGGATGAAGCCACCCTCCATCAGGCTAAGGACTGCCATCTACTCACCTCGACTCCAAGCAATACAGCAGGACCACAAGCCTGGTGCAACTGCTATGTCAAAAATACAGTAAGGATTTATAAGCTATTAAATGGGGAGAGGAAAAAATTAATCAGGCAATCAATGACAAGATGGAGCCCCCCAAAAGGAGTCAATGATAAGATGATGAAAATTCTAGTCCTTTCCCAAGCACCAGAAGATAAAGAGTGGACCTGTAAAAGAACACAGCGTGCCTAGCTATTACCAGCAGCTTCAACATCTTTCATATCAGCATCTGCTTCAGAGGAGCCTTGTAAAAAAATTTCCAGACCACACTGTCAAAATAGTCTGTCCCACACAAAAGAAAAGTAAAATGTGCACTGTTGGAAACTCGGGCTTTGGAAAAATCTAATGCAAACTGTAATTACAGATAGTCTGTAAAAAAAATGCAAAACAGAGTACTTTCTAATTTCTTAGAATTTAGTTCCAACCCTGTCACTTCTGCCATACATTTAGTCTTTCTAAGGCAGAAAACTTGGCTTTGTACAAATTTTAGAGTTGCTTCATTGGAGTCCCTAAAATTTCCAGCAAGACCTGGTCACTCAATGGAAGACAAATGAGCTGTCCTTCCTATTTAATTTCTCTTCAGCCAACATTTTCTTGAAACTAACTAGTATGGCATCTAGCAATTCAGCAAAGCACTGAGTTTAGAGCTATCATTAAAAAGGTCAAATTATTGCTAACTGTCAGTTAAATTTTTTAATGTGGAAAGTTATCACTCTTTAGCTATTTTTCCTATGCTTCAGTAATTTTTGAGTAATTAGACATGAGACAGGATGTCCCTTTTCAGGTCTCTGTTTTCTCCATTTTCATTAGAGATTAACTTCACTAAGAGAGAGCACACGAGAGAGAGAGAGGGTGGCTATCAGACACTAAATCTTAAAGAGTTAGGAGAGGAGAGGAAAGATGTTCACTCATTAAGATCTTTAGCCACAATAGAAAGGACTTTATTTGCAAAAATTTCTATTAAAAAAGTTTCACATCTCACTACGGACTGACAGACCAGAACTCATTCCTTCCTTGCCAGTTCCAGCTCTAAGCACTTTAACACAAGGTATACTTAGAAGAATAACTTAGTTTGTGGAAGTAAAGTTTTGTTTCCATTGTATTAGTTTGGCCAAGAGCAATTTAAAAAAAAATACTAGCTACATCCCATCTCAATTTATCTTTTAAATACTAACCTTTCTAGGCCTTAGACATGTATACTGCAATGGGGAAAAAAAAGTCAGCCACCAAATACTAAAGATACTTTACTAAAAAAAAAAAAGCCATTTAAAAACCCTGAGCAAATCACTTAGAGGATGGCAAGTGATGATAAATTATCCGATAAGCCAAATTCAGTCTTCTGCATTTACCCGTCTCTCATTTCTTACATAATTTAACAGGATACTAGTAAAAACCCTTATATTTCAGATTTTTAAACAGCAATACATATTCATAAATGCCAAAGAAATGCAAGGAGGTTATATCTGTATGTTAGAGGAATAAAGGGATATTCAAGTCATCCAAAATACACATTTAAAAAAAAAAAGTGGACAAATTTTTTTTTAATAAAAGTGGGGGGGTGAGAGGTTGTTTTGTTTTTTAATGGTTCCAGCATATTCCCAGATACAATCATTTGGAGAGCTTACAATGTCTTCATCCCATATATATCTTTTTCTATGATTATTTACACCTTGGAAAGAATACTTTTTAAACCATAAAAACAGGAAATATTTAGCTGTGTCAAAGCCTTTGATGAATCTTCACAACTGCGCATACAAGCTTATCCTGCTTAAAACTAATATTGATTTTTCATTTACGTTCTTTCCTACATACTAGAAGATTTGTGTTTCGTCTGATCAGGATCAAAGCTTTTTTCCCCCTGATCATGGAGATTAAATCAGCAATGTCATTTTAAATGTTTAAAAACGACACTGCTAAAGCAAGATATAAGAGTGTGGTAATGCTGATGACAGAGACCTTCAAATAAAAACCCTTCGAGATTCCTCATCTCAATCTCTCTCTCTCTCCCCCTGCCTTTGCTATAGAGCAGCTGTGCCTCACGCAGATTCACATGAATGAAAATATTAAGGCGAGAAACCACCCACTTAGTTTATTTTCCATATGACTTTCCTGTAATTATTTTGTAAACTGTTCATACAACAATATATAAAAACATCTGCAAAAACAGGTAATTAATGTGTCAAGCCAAACTAATGCATTTTTTATGGTGTCCATGCTTCGTCAACTGTAATTATAACTCTTTTTAAGCAAATGATGATGTGTTTGTTGCAATGTGCAAGTGGTTATTTTAGATGCTCTGTTTACTGTTACTGCAAACAGAATATAAAAACTCTACAGCTACTTTGCCACACATACAAGCCTCCATCTACACAAGCAGGCATAGGCTGCTCTCTCATTTTCCAAAAGCTTGGTATATTTCAAAGAAATAAAACATTTCTTAAAATGAAAATGGATGTTGGAAAGGCTGACCAGACCACCCTCAACCAATTAATCGTAGCCAGTAAATATAGGATATTAAACCGATATCTAGCAACTGTTCTTTTAATTTTATATTTAAGGACTACTCAGCTTTGACATATTCACTAAAATTAAAATTCCCAACAACATTCCAATTTTCTTGAGGTTCCAACATGCAGTAAAAGCATGAATCTCAAAGTTAGCATGCCACCTGGGACATCTTTACTTCACCCTATTCCTTTTCCTGTGGTCAAGTGATGAAAATATACATAAGAGCAAGAAGCATTTCTACAGAATAGATACAAAAAAGGTAGCAGATGGAATACAAGGAATACTATCAACTGTTCCAGTCAAGTATCTCTTTCTCATTCAGGATGTCTCTCTTTCAGACAGCAACCAGCAGGATGGTGATATGCTTGTTACCTAAGCCAGAGTTTGTTACTTGTTCAGTCATTAGAGCAGATTTCCATGAAAGGGAGTTCCCCATGTTGAGCTGTTAATAACAAGCCACTAAAGTGATTTAAAAAAACTAAATCTTTTCCTGATCTATAAACTTAATCCAGGGCTAACCCTCAGAGATAAAATATATTCTTGATTGGAAAGATCTCATGGTATTATCAAAATGCATTTCAGATCCTTGCACAAAGAGCCCTGAAGCTGGCTTAATTAAAAATTGTTAATGACCTGGTAAATTTCCTCAAGGAGAAAGGCCAGCATGGACTAGGATGGAAGATTTGGACCATTCCTCAATTTATAAGCAAGTAATAAACACAAAGAGGAACAAAAGTCACTGAACAGTTTACAAGATACTTGCAGTTAGATGTATATGACATCGCGTAATCATACAAATGGTGTTATCCTCCAAAGACATCAAATCAAGAAAATTACAAAAAAGGGAGAGAGAGGGAAACTGCCATTGACCAAACAGCAGAACCTCTGGTCAGGCACAACCTCTCTCTCAAGTATTCCTTTCTTTCACAAAGGCCCTTAATTCTCAACCCATCAAGAGCTTGAACAACAGCTTCCAGACTTCTACTTGCCTCTTAATACTGCCATATTCACATAGTAGCTTCAACAAACCTTCATTTACCTTGCAAGGACACATGTCATTCTCCACTTCTATCCAATACTGTTCAGTATATTTAATACTTTACATCAGGGAGTCACACGAGGCTGGTCTGCAGGCTGGATCCAGAGTGTGGAGCCACAACATCTGGTTTGCAGGGCTGCCCATAGGACTGGAAATTTGGCAACAACAGCTTTAATTGCCACAGCTCCTGGAGCCACAACAGCCACCACTCTTCCCATAGTCAAATTTCTGGCCTCATGGGCAGCCTCAAAGGCTAGATGATGCAACGCTGCACTCTGAATCCAGCTCACAGGGCTCCCCAGAGGGCTGGAAACTTGACAGTGGAACAAACAGTGGCATCGTTAAATTATGATGGCTTCAGGAGCTGCAGCAACTAACCCTGCTGCCACTCATCCCACTGCCAAATTTCCAGCCCCATAGGGATCCCCACTGGTCAGATGAAACAGCTCTGCATGCCAGATCCAGCCCATGGACCAGATCTGTGACACCCGTTTTATACCTTTAAAGGACATGTTAACTACCTTAACCCTCAAAGTAGCCCTGAAGTATTTGTTTGATGTAAATGAGAGTGGTTAAACAATCTGACCAAGAACATATTAAATCAATGAAATGTGAGGATTAGGATTTGCAAGTCGCTGCTCTCCACTCTATTTTCATGTGCCAATCAAGAAGACAGTGCCATCCCACTCGATTTGCTTTGGACATTTCATTTTTTGTTTAGTGGGCCTGTTCAGATACTCAAGAACAAGAAAAAGGTTAAATCTCATTCTGAAGTCTGACGGACAAGGTTCCAAATGAACATTCCCCTCAGAAGCTGCTCATCTCACCTACCCAAATCCATCATAGTGCACAAAGTGCTTCATCTTTCAATCCCAAAATGCATTACAAAAGGGCTACTAGCCTGATTTTACATATGAAGTAAGCAAGCTACACAGCAGCTAAGATGCTTGTTCAATGATACACAAGGCAATAACAGGGCCAGCACAGATGTGTATACACTGGACCAGGCTTCCCAAGATATTTCTGCTTATTTCTTGGCCATAATCATGATTAAGTAGAATACCCATCTCTTGACAAAGGACAGAGAGCTTTTTATAGATTGTAAGGCTGGAAGGGACCCCGTAAGATCATCGGGTCCAGCCCCCTGCACCAAGCAGGAGAGACAACTGGAGTCCAGTCTCCTCTTGAAGATTTCCAGGGTAGGCGATTGCACCACCTCTAGAGGGAATTTATTTCACAGTCTGGACACCCTACTTGTGAAGTAGTTTTTCCTAATGTTGAGCTTGAAACAGTCTTCAAGGAGTTAGTGACTATTACTCCTAGTTTTCCCCAAGGGTGCCCTGGTGAACAGTTGTTCACCGAGCCCTTGATGTATGCCTCTGACGTATAGAGAAAAATAATTATTCACCTGATCACATTAAGTGCTTCCAGTAATAAGGAGGATGGAAATCAGATTCAGAGAGGGGTTACCAACTATGTGAAAAACTGCTGTTGTCTAATTTTGCATCTGAGACTCCTGCATGGATGTAAACCCTTCTGAAGAACAAAAAACTGCATATTTATAGATACAATAATAAAATAAGCTTATCAATGCATGATTCATGCACTGCCTCTGCTGGAGTATCTTTAGCTGCCTTGGACCTGGGAAAACTGTTGACTGAACAGCATAGAAAACACTATGGAAAGAGGAGATGTACATGATCCTCAGAGATTCCTCTACAAGTCCTCCAGCAAAACCAGAGTAGACATCCTGATATTCCTCTGGCACAAAGCCAAAAAAAAAAAATTAAATGCAAACATACCTCTCAAATCCACCTTTTAAGTCATAAAGTGACAAAGGAGATCACAAGCCCCATTCTGTTTTTTAAAAACCTTTGCAGGTCAGGATAGCCATTATCTTTACTTTTTATACAATTTTACAATGAAGAACTTGCCAGAAGTTCAAAAAATTAAATCTTTTTTTCCTCTACTATTCAAGAGAAATTCTTTCTTAAGTTAGGATCCCATGTATATTTTTTAGATGAGAGAACTGGATTCTTCATTTATGCTCTTAATTCTCAAAATTAAACAAACTCAGGTTTCTTTCTTAACCAGCGTTGAGCTGGGGCACACCACCTCACATAAGTAGGTTATTCATGTAACATTGTAAATTCTATGCTTCAGAACAAAACTAACATTAAAAAGGTCAGTTAACTTTCCAGAATGAGCTTGTCACATCTTCAATGACACAATGGCATGGGGAGTTGATTTTCAAAAAGTGAGACTGGCAAAGTTATTTATCATTTAGAAGGGGAGACAGATTTAATACGGAATAAAGTATTACAATAAATTTCCTGTCTTACTAAAAATGAACAAGAAATCAGAATAAAGAAGATATTAACCATGAAAGCTTTGAGGCTCCATTCATGTTCACCTTACAGACCAATAGAGCCTAGTTAATTTGTGTTTGTGATACTACTGCTAGGATCCCAGGCAGGAAAACAGAAGGGAATTGGGCTTTAAGGGCATCTTTACACGTGCTCCAGGACTGGCAGGGGGGGCACTTTAATTAGAGCGGCTCTTGGGAGCCACTCTAATTAAAAGGGCCCACATCTCATGTATTCAGCATCCCACACTTCAAAATGGCAGCAGGAGTGCTTTGACTAAAGCTTATTTGACGAGCTTTAAAGTGCCCTGCCACCATTTTGAAGTGTAGGGACACTGAAAACATGAGATGCTGAGACTGCTGGAGCATGCTAATTAGCACGCTCCAGCAGACTCGATTAATTGAGTCTTCTCCGATGCACTAATAACAGTGAATTGGAGCAGGCATCCTACATGTCTACAGGCACCCTTGTCCAGATGGGCTCATAACGATCACCTAACTCATGTTAGGATATTCTTAAAAGGTCCACTTCACAGGTACCACAAAACACCAGGGAGAACAACACAGAGTGGTCTCATTCAACTCAGGAAAAGCATTTGTCAGTGTTGAGTGGCACTTCCTTTTGGAATCAATATTGTAAGTGAGAGTTGAGAGGGGCACAGGTTTATGACATGTGCCTATTTATCTGGCTTCCAGTCTGCACAATGTTGCTAAGGCCAAGATTTGTACAGATTAATGGATGCTGATCTCTTTTGTTTAGCCAGAAGGATTTGTCAGGAGAACTCCTCTACTATCCCTAACGAGAGACCAGAGGAAAAACATCTTGCATTTGAAAGCTTGTCTAACATTATCCCAACTACACAGTTCACCCAACAAAAGCTATCATCCTGAGAAATCCTTGCCTCTCACATAATTTCTGGACTATCATAGCTACAACATCACTCTTACACTATCATATCCCTAATGAAGGCATTTCCATACAAAGCAAAAGACTAGAAAGCTATCATCATTATCTCTTCTCTTACTTTTACTTCTTAAACCCTTCTGTTCCTTTCTCAGACGTACTCAAATAGTTTGGACCCTATCTTGCTTTCAGAACCAATTAAAAGATGCTAGAAGTTTCTTCTCTTCTATAACATGCTACCAGGAATTTGTTGGAGACTCAGTCTGTGGGCTCCCCCAAACTCCAAGTATTTAAACTCTGATGATTTAAGCAGTAAAACTTTCTCCAAAGGTTGAAAGCTTGAATCAACCATTAATAATTGCCCAATGTAACAGCTACAATACTCTTTTCATAAAAAGTTTCTTTATGTCCTTCACACTCTTCCTGCACATATCACCCAGCTGGATTTTGGATTTTTCAAAGAATGACTCTCCTTTCTATAAAAATGCAAGGGGGTAAGCCTTAAAAGACTTATTCTTCTCACAATGAAAGGAGGGTTAGCAGCACCTTCCTTATTAGTGGGTAGCCCAGCTGTTATTTTTGCTTAATTGGTTCAAAAGGACCTCTGTTCTTCTTAGTGCAAACACTTCTTACATCGCATGAACAGGCTGGCTTTGTCCATATTAACTAAACATAATCTGATACCTCAAGTGACAATGCAATCCCACAATCTAGCACAAGATTTTTGGCTAATTTTGACAGTGCTCTATAGTCCCAAAGTTCCTAGCCCACTTCTAGAAATGAGTTTTAGCTGCTGAAGACCCCATGAAACTCAGCAAGCTAAATTATTTTTTAACTGATCACATCATTGCCTTATGGCTGCTGCATGGGCAAGTGGACATTCTGGTAGCTAGGAAGGAAGTAGTTGGAGCCTTCAACATACGGGGGCAGATCAGGGTTGCAGGACAACTGTTTCTGCAAAAATGTCAGCAGCAAAATATAGTAAGTGTTGCCATTTTATAATCTTAAATTTTCAGGCTCAACAATGGGGTGAAATAAACAATGTCATTCACGCCTTCCTTTCCAGCTGTTCAAAGGTTAGAGAGGCCACTTTGTTGGTTATCTACAAAACCATGAAAAATAGCAACTTGCTTAAGCAAAACATTATTATCAGAAGCACAAATCTGCGGCAGCAAGTGGACTCAGCCGAACCCTCATTCTAAACTCTAAAACTGTCCATGAGAAGAAAACTTTAGTAGTTTTTAAGGGCTCAGACCACAACAGAGTCAATTCTCTAGCTAATGACAGCTCACATATTTCAGTGATGTTAACAGTACCAAATCCTACAGAGACACCAAAGTTAAATTGCCAGTGAGTTTTCACAGATGTCTACACATACTTTGGATAAAATACACAGGAATTAATAATAAAAGTTAAGGCTGAGGAAGTGATCTGGATATATTGTGCTCAAGGGACAAACAAGCGGGAGTCCGTGTAGTACCATAATCAACACAGTACGTAACAGGCGTGTCTTTTCAAAAAGTTTGATCCAGAGAGTCTCTCACTGAAGAAATAAGTGTAAATCTAAATGCATGAGAACAACTCTTTTAGGTAAGATAGAAGTCAATGCTCTCTAGGGGTCGGTGTGGTTCTCCAAAATACTGGAGATGTGCACGCGTAGCTAGCAGATGCATTGACACTGAGCCACAGCTCTTCTTTCCATTAATCTGTTAAAAATCATAGTCAAACCACAATAATGAGCTGCAGGAGGATTTTGCAGAAGTAAGAGATCTCCTTAGAGAATCTGCTATTAAAAAAAAAAAGAAAGAGTCATGGAGGGGGAAGAGAAGGAAGGGGGATTGGTACTCAGATCAGCACAAAAACAGAAGGAACAGAAAGCAGCCTGGTAAGAAAATAAGATGGTGCCAGAGCATGTTCTCCAACACAAGGACAGCAGAAACAGGAGGAAACCACTTCGGCAACCAAAATGATGAAAGGCATGATAAAGCACCTTACCAAAGAACTGGAGAACTGAAGGCTTCCCAGCCTCTTCACATTCTGGAGGGACTTTCTATTAAACTGAGAGAGACAACAGAGAAAATCCTATTATTGCACTCCAACGAGGCTCTGAACTGCTGAAGAGAGGAAGAGGGTCCCTGTTTCTAAATTTGGATAAATACCAACTTTCCAATTGTTAGCGATTTTACTAAAATTTGCATTCCCCAAAATCAAAGGAAAGCATCCTTCTAAGAGAGCACAAATCATGCTGCTGCAGTCCCAGAGCTCAGAAGCCAAGTGAACTGTGTTGAACAGCTGAGAGTTTGAGAGTCATGACACAGTAGCGTGACTTCTCTGATTTCCAGGACTTTTCTGTTGCGTTACAGGGCATTCAGGCTTTAACCCAATGAAGAACTTCTTTGAGGAATGGGATTACTGACAGAGAAGGAGCTGAGTGGATCTTGCTATAAGTGTTGCCTAGGGAAAAAAATTAAACCCTCACAAAATCCTTAATATGTGCTCAGAATTGCGTATAACATCAGCACAGAGATGGTTTTCTGATATATGTGAATTCTGCCAGTTGCCAGTAAACATACCATGTGGGAATGAACCCAACTTAACTGAGCCTAAATGTCTGCAGATATATTTTACATTACTTCACATAGTTGACAAGAGAATGTTACAGGGCAAAGTAGGGTAAGGAAGAAAAAACTACACATTAGGCAGCTCAAGCAGATAGCATTAAATTGGAAATATAATTCTTCAGTGTAATGATCTGTTTTAAAATATATTGTATGACAATTTTAGGATGTCAGTGTTTATACTCCTTTTGAATTATGCACTTTCTATATAAGATAAGAAATTAAATCACCATTAAAATGATTATGGTGCATCCGAACAGCACACATTATTTTTTATTTTTTATTAGCAGCAAAATGCTTGGGTGGTGGGGTGTGGGGAATAATCTTTTAGAACATCCAAATCACTCAGAACCCAACCAAAGAAAAAGTATTTTTGGGAGATTGTTTCTCCTTTAAAGTTAAAGTGTAAATAAATTAGCCTACTGCAAGAGATATACTAAAAAGGAATTACAGGTTGGTTTGGACAAGCCTTCTGCATCTCATTCAGTTCTTGAAAGATCTGTAAGATTATTTTTTATATACTTATGTTTACTAATTGTATTTGACAACACTTCTATAGATACTGAAGACAGGCATTTTGTAATACACTGGCAGGATTGATCCTCCCTCTGTATGCTATGAACATCCACTGTTAAAATTTTAACTCAAACTAAGTATAGCAATATTTCCTGCAACCAAGTCTAAATGCTGGTTGCTATGTAGCATCAGGCCCAGCAATGGACCCAACTGCAAACCTATACAAAATTTTCCTACGTCAGGATAAACACAGCTAGAGACAAATCAATAACAGCACATAATGCCTGTAGCCATTTCATTCTAGTGATAAAGCCTTCAGTTACTTTGCCTGCAGGCAGCAAATACACGCTAGACTAGACTGATTTCTGTCTACATTATTTGCTGAAAAGGGTTTGGTATCCCTATTAGGCCCTGCAATGGGGTGTATAAGCCTCATGGTACAGCAGTCACAAGGGGATCAAGGGACTGAGCTGAGTTTAAGCAATTTATTAGCAACAATGGGGATTAAACGCTTCTGTTCAAGTAAGGAGGTATGGCTGCCAAGGGGGTTGAGACATACCATCGAAAAGCTCCTCAGCATCAGGCTGGCAAGGAGCTGCCTTGAGAACAAACCAAGAGATACCACAAGGAAGGATGTCAACCAGCTGGGGAACAGTGACAGGGATATCCTTACCCCACAAGGCAAAGAAAAGACCAGATTTTCTGAGAGCTACCTTGTTAGGTACCTGGGAAAATTAGTGCCAGTATTAAAAGTGTAGCCAAAGGGACCAAAAAACTGTGGCCCTAAAGTGGCACAGGAAACTTGGAGAACTCCAACTAATCCCTCATCTAGAGCGAGTGTGAAGCAACCTCTCTCATAGCCCCATAATAATTTTAATCATATAACCCTCACTCTCTGGGAAGACGATTTAAACACTAATCTATCCCCAACTGAGTGGATAATTCCCATTTCAACTCACTTATTTCACAAACTAAGCATCTAGTTTGTTTTCAGGATGGTCAGAAGTATCACCTAGGTTTACAGACTAGTGCTCATTTAACACAGCTCTATTACATTTTTTTTTTACAGACTAGTGCTCATTTAATTTTTTGTGGAAATCTGCATCATAAGATAATTTTTTAATAAAAATTCAAAGTTGTTTTATTGAGCCTCCTATCGTTTCTTTTAAATAAGAATGGAAATAATACATAAAAAATGTAGTGCCAAAATGTCACAGAAGTAGAACCAGGGAAAATACAAATGTGGTGCCATTAACAGTGCCATACTTTCCACTGCATACACAAGGGAAACTGAAAACAAAGTCAATGTAGATTTGATTCCTTGGCTCCAGTACATACAGCTCTTCACCTCTGGAGTAATGTCATTAGTCATAGAGCTGAACTGTCCATCAGAAACATGAGACCTCCATTAGCAGAGACCACTTTTGCAAAACAGCAAACAAATTCTATCCAACTACCTTAAACTGAAGAACAGCAAGTCTGTAAGATTAAAGGAACAACATTAGCAATATTTAAAGTTAGAAAAGCATAGGTTATGCCACTAGGACAAGCCAGCAGCGAGAGCCAAGTGGGAAGAAAACCTGAAATTGCTGATCCATGTGTTCAATTTACTGAGGTGCCGTATGAAAAGATGTCTAACAATTTAGTATGAAGTTATGAAAAGAAGGGACAGATTCTTTTGCTTGTGATATAGACAGCATTTTATGATTCTGGTTTTATGTCAATTCCTATTTTCTTGGTGCCACCATGTGGCAGCAGTAAATATTGTCATTTTATACTGAAGAGAGATTTAATCCCAGTCAAGAAGTAGTTCTCAAGAAAGGCTATGTGTTGGGTATTTGCATCTTGTTAATAAAAGCCACTCCAATATCAGGGAAAAAAATGTTTTGGCTAATCTAGGAGAGAGACAGGAAAGAAAAATATTTTATTGGTGCACAAGACCACACCACCTTTACAAACTATTTCTAGATCTAGGTCTAGATTTTAGCCATGGAAAGTGAATAATTAGTGAGGTATAGGTTGGAAAAATTAAATTAGCAGGCCTTAAAAGTCAGAATCAAGGTTACAAATGCAAAATACCATGAATGTTTCTCTATCATTGTCAATTATAAAAGTAATAGTCTATTTAAATGAAAACTGTCTGATACTAGAGAAGTGTACACTGAAGAAAAAGAAAATGATGAATTAGAAACAACTTCCAAGTGGGGACTGAGAAAAAAGTTATCCAATCTATGCTTTGGGGGTACCAGTGTCCCTTGAGGGAGGGAATTACAAAAACACATATTAATTATGAATATGCTGAGCTGCACCATAGAATTTTTAAACGGGTGTATTTGAACACCCCCATAGCTATAGAGGGGGGTGAGGGTTTCCCTACCATTCTGCAGAAACACCAAAACCAGCAAGACTCAGGATCAATTAGATCTGTCAAAACCAAGGAAAAGTGCTTAGCCAAGAATGGCTTTCCTTTTCCATCCCTCAAGAGTCACAGAATAAAGGGGAAGGGGCAGAAAGAGGAAAAGTTGAGAAACCAGCCAGATACAACTCATAGATGCTCTGCCCCTGCCCATCTTAGAATTAGCCTAACCTGAGCAAGCCAACTACAGACTCTAAGGGACAATATTCTAGCAATAGACAGCTGGAGTGCAGGCCGCCCTAGGCACACTATCTGCCCACTTGATATAACTTCTGTGCTAGAAGTGAAGAAAGCATAGGTGCCGGCTATGTTAATTCTGCATCCACCACTGCATCCGCTGCATACCTTTGCAGGTCATTTCTATTCCCTTTGTGCTACACAAGTGCCACGGAAGAGGACAAACCTGCAGAACAGCTGCTGCAAAATAGTGAGTGGGATCCCCTGATCTTTTTCACATGCTAACTTAGTTTTGAAGCTGAAAAGGATGGATCAAAAATAAAGACTGAGAATTAGGATTCTTCTTCTTGACTAGCTGGTACTAAGGAAATGGGAAGGAAAAAAAATAAGATTTTGTAGGAAGTTCTGAGCACAGGAAAAAAACCCTAAGAATTTAAGGTGGATAATTAGGGAAGGTCTTTCAAAGCTGAAGCTGCAAACACTATTTTGAAAGTATCTTGGATTGTGATAACAGACAGTAGTAGTTACGATACAATGGAACATCCTTCAGAAGAACAGCAGTGAACAGTGCACAAGCCTGTAAAGTGTATCAGTATGGAATGAAGAGGAGGGCTGCTTCAACAGAAGGATCCTCTAGGCATTTAATGTCAAGAATAAAATGCATGTTGATAATACAGGTAAGGAGAAAAAGGATACTATTAAAAAACCACAACAAGCTACAGAGCAGCCAGCCTGCTGACATCACTCCAAAAGAAACAAAAGAGAGATCTTTACCAGCTCTTCTCCAGCATGGAAGCTCTCTAGCAAAGAACATGCACTCTTGACCCATTCCCATACTTTTATTTTCACCAATACTAAACCAATTATTTTTGCCTGCCAGTGTTCAAAGCAACACATGGTGTAATATCTATTATCAGAACGATACAAGGACAGCTCCAAAGGATGAGCGCTATATATCTATGAGTGCTATACAGCTATGTGAACAAGAGTAAATATCTGCAAGCCAGCCTCTCCATTGAACAATTAAAATTAAATTCCCAGTGGATTTCTGGTTAGTGCTTTCTAACAGTTAAATGAAGTCTGGATTTTATTCTTACTCAGACAGTTGGTGTGGAGTTGGAGTACTATGTAGGAACTGAACTCACGCATAAACACAACCTATAGTTCTACTGAATAGCTTCTAGCCCCAATACCCCCCAAAAAATTGTTGTAACTGAGACATTAGGGAGGAGAGGTGAAAGAGGAAGCATCTTCTTTGAGCAGCAGGGGTAGACCCTATAGAACCCTCTTACCAATATTAATCTGGTTAACTTCAACATTTTCAGATAAACTGACGCTTTACAGAAGCGAAGTGCCATGCTATGTCTACAGCTATGTTCTCTTCTGTAGACAAAAGAAACTCTATAATGCAGAATTTGGAAGCTTGTGCGTCTTCTTCCTAGAAGAGGTTGGATTAAAATCGGGTTAATTAATCTTCACTTAACTATGTAAATAAAGTGACATTTTAACAGTTCTGCAAATGCCCAAAACTATAGTTAATTATTTCAAATATTATGTAAGGATTGAGCTGCATGTAATAAAGGGGGAGGTACAGGAGCTGTACTAGACAGCAAAGCCTAACTACAACTCACTTTTAAGCAATTTTAAAAGAAGAGCAAGTATCTGGCATTTTGTAGATTTGCTTCTGAATCACTGTTCAGGCACCGAGTTTCTCATTAAAAATGAAATCACAAACACTTGCACATATACACATATCCAGCATGTGAGCTCACTGCCACCTGAAAACCAAGCATGTATCACTCCCATTTAAAACACCACTTCTTTACAAGATAGTAAATTGTTGACACTGACAGGTGATTAACACATCAAAAGATAAGTCCAATGCAGTGGGACAAGCCTTACCTTGAACACCTTCCAGGAGCAGATCAACCCCTTTCCTATAAAAGCCAAAGGCAGCTTCATAATCTTCTTCTTCCTCTTTCTTCAAGGCCAGCTTTATCAGCTCCCCTGCTTTCTCCAAGTAATCTTGTTTGCCAGCCTTAGGTTTTAAGCTCCCAGTAAACAGACTACGGTTCTCCCTCTCCCCTTCAGGTTTGCTCCATTCATGCTCAGAAGCAACACTGCTTTGTGCTAAGGCTTCAGAAGGAAAACCAAGACCAAAAGCTCTACTGGGAGAATTTTGGTCGGATGCCATTCCATCATCTAACTCGGCAAGAGAGTCTACATCAACTGTCAAAGAGATCAGGTCACTGTCACTGGAGAAACCTGGAAGCATGATCACAAATATACAGAGAAGTTTAAGTAACTAGCTGCTAAGTATTAGTATTTCTACTCATGCTCTTAAAGTTAGCAAATGTTCTTGATATCCACCAACAACATTCAACTTAAGCCAATTTAAACCATTTGTTACATTCCTAATGTAGGTCAGAAGGACATCTGATGCTCTCATTTTCTTTTCTGCCACAAGAGACTTTCAGAATTTTTTATCACAAGGCTTTTCTTTTATCAACAAGAATTTTTTATCACATTTTATTCCACTTCCATTTTAGTTGTCAAGCACAGACTGCTTAGTTTCAATATTTTGGATGAAGGATCTCTTAATACTTTTTGTGTGGAGCCAGCCTTATATACAAGGCTAATCTTGAGAACTCATGGTTTTGGAGATTATACAGGAGCTCAATTTCCTCCAAGTTACCAACAGCCTCCTCAGAACAATTCCCAGCTCAGTTCCTCTTTTCAATACAGAGAACTCTAAGCAACCAGCATGCAATCTACACTTTCAAAGTCCACTCTCCTTTGGGCTCCTGGAAAGTACAAAACTAAGCTTGTCTGTGTGGAAGAGGATACATAACAAAGCAATTTCAGGCTGAATTACAGGCAAAAACATTTTGATCCATGCTTTAAGTAAGTAAAACTAAGCAGATCAAGATCCTGAAAACCAAGTGGCTATTTGGGACTCATGTTTTTCAAAAGCCTGTTTTGGCATTTAAAACGTGTCATATATATAAGAATAGCTACTTATATCTCACCTCCACATTCTGACTGGCTGATAAGTGTCACATCATCAAGTCCACTTAGATCTTTTCGAACTAAAAAGGGTAAGAGGAGAAAGATATTACTGGCATGTTTCTTCTAGTCTATAACATAAGATGATGTAATGTCAACAAAGTGAAAAGGAGAATGATCCAGCCTTATCACAGATGGAAGTGTGTTACAGGCACCTGCACTCACATCCACTATCAGCCACATTCGTTTTGGTGTCAGGTTGTCAAAACATCAGCATCATGACTACGTTTTTAGTTTTTTCAATTCCTTGCTGCCTTAAAGGTTATTAAAAGACTGAACAGCACTGGTGCCTGCTTAGCAGGACCACTTGCAAGCCTCAAAGCAATACTGTCCTATCTAAATGCAACTGAGATAGCATTTAATCCAAGTATGAGATGTTTGTCATTCTAGAGATGGGATTTGTGGGGGGAAAAAGAACAAGAGAATGAGAACAAGATAACACCAACCTATCGATCAGGGATGAACAAGAAATCTGCCTGGACAAGTGGTCTGTGGAACCACTGATTCACTGGAGGAAGCAATTCCCAACCTTTTTGGGTTTATACCTCACTGAAAAAGTCAGCTACTCTTGTGCTAATGGAAAAGAGGCCTAGAAGTCAGGAAAGCCAGGGACAGTAAGGGACTTCATGAAAACACAGATGCTAAGGGACAACCCAAAATTCATGATTTACAAATAAGTGATAACTTGAGCAGCAGGGACTCAAAATGCACAAAATAGGCTATATATGTGTCAGTTTGTTTTGTTTGCATGTGATAGCTAGGTGACAGGAAAAGTAATTGATGGGTGAAGATACATCGATATGGCAAAGCATGTTAACTGGTATGGCTTTGAAAGAGGAGCATACTGTCTCCCCAGGCAATCAGACTTTGGCCTCAGGCAACCAGGAGAATGTTCTTCTGATGAGTCAGAAAACTGAAACGGACCTTTTTTTTCCTATTAATGTCCTTAAATGGGGATGCCTTGGCTACAATTTCCTGTTAAAAATCAATAACGATGCAGTATTCCAGAAATAAGAGCTAAGATATGAAAAAGTTCATAAAAATGAGTGAAAACCTAATTTCTAAAACAGCCCTGAAATATTATTCAACTTCCAGCTGGTTGAGACATGAATACTCTGTGTCCTAAGAGCTGCAAGGGGTATACATTTCTGGTAGGGAGAAGATGGGACATAACAGCACGCATAAAGGAACCCTGTATGGCACTTTTCCAGAGGATTTGTCAATTGGTTCAATAAGAGAATAAACTGGGAGGTGGAAATTAGGATAATGTGTGTAGGTACATGCATGCAGAGTACACAAGAAGTCAGTAAACGGCAGCCAATTGAGGTGGACTACTCTCTTAAGCTTACAAAGTAACAGGCCCCAGTTCAATTGGGTTCAATGAGATTGCACATAGCTTTTCGTGTAGATTCACCATAAAATTTGGCACCCTTTCTGAGACTCTTGTTAGTAATCTACAATTATACTGGGAAGTAGGAAAACTATTAATCTCCATCCTTCATGCCATCACCTGCAAGGAAGTGGTAAATAAAAAGTTACACAAAGTGGGCAGGTATATTATGACTGTGGAAGGCACAGATGCCTGTAAAAGCATAGAGTATTATTAATAGCAACACGATTCTCCGGCCTATTTCTGGTACATGCTTTTCTCCATTCACATAGTTTAGTATTTGTCATGGAGTTTCAGTGTCTGATTCAACCAAACAGAAAGATTTCCTGTGTGTATCTCCCAAGGTAATCTGTCTGGTTTCGATAAAGCTGCGAGACAATACAGGCCTTGACTTTTCCCCTCTAAGCTATTAGATATCCATATGCTTTTTGCTATAATATTGAATGGCTCAAAGTATCATCTGCAGTTAAAATGCGTTTGCCTCTTTAAAAAAAAAAAGAAAGAAAAAAAAGAAATCAAGCTTCTACTTCTATACTTAGGATCCAAAGCAGTAAAGCTAACAGAAGCCAGCCGAAGTAATGAAGTGGATCCAAGTATTTACATGGCTTCCATCACTGTAGTGTCTAAGTACCTGAAAAACTAATGCCTAGATAGGGAA
>NW_005842341.1:508623-517076 GCF_000455745.1 Alligator sinensis
GCTGCAGTGATCTCACTCAGCCAGTTTAACACTACTGGAAACTGTGAGCTCTTCCCTCTACTCTTGAGTTGTGGAGCCTAACCTTAAGACACCCATTGTTTAGCCAATTACTTGTGTAAGCACCAATTAAAAAAAGAAAAGCAGCTGAGCGCCAATTCACTGGTCTAGTGATAGCGAAAGACAACGCTTTGCCCAAAAATGACCTGCAATCACGTTTCAAGCGGCAGCCTTGCAGGTTGCTACAAAGTTACAGAGCCCGCCCTTCAGGAACTAGAGGGACAAGAGTAAGAGAATGCTACAGATCCATCCTAAGTAAACTCCATCATCAGCTAAAGGGTGGTCTTGATGCCCTGCAAAAATGGGAGTCCTAGGGTAGTTTGGAGGATCAACAGATATAACCAGGTCCTAAAATAAGAGGAAAGCGTAGAGCAATGGACCACTATTATCTAACAATGATAAAATAGACTTGGAGAAAGAAAACCAGATTAGATACTTTAGTAGATTTCAGAAATGGGGTCAAATCACAGCTGAGTACTAATACTGCCATCTACAGGACTACAATATAGTTGCTTCTGTTTTATTCTGAACTTGACATTCTATCTACTTTTAGTAGAGGCTATGAGAAAACATCAACCTGAAAGTCATATTTATGTCTGAAAATTCTATATGTAATTGCTAATACTTTATCTAAATGGAGAGATTGTATGTTTCTGTATTTTTCAAGTTTATTTTGTGTATTCAATAGACAATAATGTCTAATTTCTTTCGCTGTTTCTCTAGAACATCCATAGATCTTTGTTAGCAGAGACCTTTGAAAACATCTTTAGAGGGCTCTTTATATATGTTACAAAAGATAGATATGTTATATTATATACACATGTACGTACCACAAAACATGTCTGCATTATGAGAATATGGAAATTTCAAAAAAACTGTTTAAATACTTCATATAAATTAAGAGTAGTTATGTCTATGTATGTGTTACAAACATACAACTGTATGTAGTTCAAAAGGAACCAAACTGCCTTGCGGTTATGTACAAGTAAAGTATTCATGAATGCATTATTACATTAGCATCTACAAGTTTTGTTTTGTTTTTTTAAACAAGGTTAACTTTGATGCATGTATAGAAGATATTATACAAGGATCTGTAAGATCCAGACTTTAAAGAAGAAATGTTTATGATTAGCCAGACAAGCCTGGTTTTCTAGCTGCTACGTTTTTTCTAAATTAAAAAAACAGTGCATGCAGATAAGCATTGCCTATAAAAGCAAAGTTTTAACCCAAAGCAAAGTTTAGAATGAGAGAGTGTCCCAGAAAATAAAGATCTAGTCATGGGAAAACTGGATTAAGCAGCAGCAAAGTAGAAATGTGCAAGGACAGGGAAAACATTCTTAAAATTAACAAGAAATTAAACTATTATTAGAAAGTATTCACACATAGCTAAAAGTATGAATGTCAGAGAAGTATGGAAATCAAAAGAGATTTTCCAATGATCAGAGCACAGTAGGTGCAGCCCACACATTTTTCAAGTACATCTGGTACACAGAAGGGAACAGAGTAAGGTTTACCCAAATTTTGAAAACTGAGCCTACTTTAGGAAAATTAACCAGTGTCAGGTGTTGTGTTAACTATGACACACACAGCTTACACATCTCTTAGACCCCTAGGTAGGCCTTAACATGCACCACATGTGCAGTTTTAAAAACACTGATAAATCTTCATACAATTTTTCCTCTGTTATGTGTTTTGATGAGAAATGAAACAATAATGTTGACATTTGAAATCTCATCACTAGACTCTGAGTTAGCACCCGCTGATATTAATGGCACGGTTCAAACTGTGTTTACAGTTTTCTGGTCAAACTCTAGGAAGAATCCACCAGGGAGCAATCTTGCACTCACAGGGGACAAGCTTTGATGATCCCAACAAGATTTTCCCATGCCTAGTTTCCAAAGCCCTATCAAAGTGAAAACATAGTGAAATTAGAAGCCAACTTTCCTACCAGTGCTAACACATCAGTTGCATATTATACACATTGTACCACAAGACAACCAAACAGCTTGCATCACAGAAGGAAGCCAACCTTCAGAACTGCAGTCAGACAAACTGTCAATCAGAGAATCGGATAAAGGTTCAACAGGACCAATCAATTCAGATCCATCATGCACCTCACCACCCTGAAAAGAAAGGGAGAGAAAAGTCTGTATTCACTTATTATTTGTTATGGAAAGTATCATTATCATACAGCAACAAGAAAAGTAGCCACTGCCAGTTAAAATGAACAATATATTCTAAGCTGGCAAATCTTCCTATTTTAGAACTAATTCAATTGTATTACATACATTTGTGCTGCACTAGCCCGTTTACCTTTATGAAAGCTGCTGGTCTATTTTCTAACAAGGTTTTTCAGTGATAAAATTACACTAAACTATGAGGGTTATCAAACATTGGAACAGACTGCCTAGAGAAGTTGTAGAATCCCCATCCCTAGAAGCTTTCAAGTTTAGGCTGGAGAGACACTCGGCTGGGATGGTTTAGTCAGGGATGATCCTGCCCTGATCGGGGGGCTGGATTGGATGATCTTGCGAGGTCCCTTCCATCCCTACTTTCCCAGGATCCTATCTCCAAATTATTCTACACAAACTATGAGGTTGTTTCAAAAAGTAATGGCAATTTTGCAATGATCATTTACTGGAATGCATCAGCTCTCTACATAGTCATAAACAACGGGTGCATTCAATAATGCCAACATCAGTGCTCCCTGCTGCTGTGCAAAATGGTGCAATTTAAAAAAAAATCGCTGTTACTCTCTGATCCACACAACTGAACTCAGCTACAGAGAGGTGTTTCACAGTGCTATCTTACGCTCAAAAACCAATGGAAAGCAAGGCTCCAGGGAAAGCAGTTTCTGGTTATAGCATGATTTAAATCACTTTGGAGTCATGTTAAGCCAAATTAGCATAAAGCAGCTCCCCTTTTCTTTTTGGAAGGAGAAGAGGTTTCAATTAAGTAAGCAACAAGAAAGACTGGACAAGCAAAAGCCCACCAGAACTTTCAGAATCACTGCTCACCAAGTCAGCTGCATGCCTTTCCTTGCACCTGTGGTAACAACCTACGCCAGCAGTGCTCAAACTTTTTTTTAAACAAAGGAAGTGCACCAAATCTTAAAATAAGAAATGGACCAAGAGCTGCATGGCAAAGCATTATAGCTCTATGCTTTGGCATACCCTAACATCCAGTATTTTAAGTAATATTAGAAAGGAAAACGCATGGTTTTAGTAATTTTAAACTTCAGTACAGCTGAGGAGGTACTGAAATTGTCTGGACTGGACTGAGACTGAGTGCCCAGCTAAGTACCCTGTTCAGCAGTAGGAATTGAAGTTGATGAGCCACTGGCTTGCAATAGCCTGGAAGGAACTGGATGGATTCCAGGTTCTTAGTGTTAGCAGGGGATTGTGGGAGGAGAGGACAGAAGTAGATCAGCCTGTGACACTAGCTGGCAGCACTGTTCCTTACCTCAGCTCCCTGCACTTCCCAGTGCCCTGCTAGTGTCACAGTAGAGTGGGATCATGCTCTGCCACAGAGCAGCGTGGCTTTAAAATATCATATATATTTATTTATGTTTATTTATTTTTGGTGCTGTAGCCAACCCTGTGCTGTTCATACTTGTGTAGTCGCTGCCTTTCCCTTTCCAGCTGCAAGGTTTTCACAGGGCTCTGGAGTATTGGAGTGCAGGAGCTGAGCCCTTACTGCTGTCTGCCTCCCTCTCACCTTAGAATCATAGAAAATTAGGGTGGAAGGGACCTCAGGAGGTCATCTAGTCCAACCCTCTGCTCAAAGCAGCACCATCCCCAACTAGATCATCCCAGCCAAAGTTCTGTCTAAAAACTTCCAAGGATAGAGATTCTACTACTCTCTGGGTAACCTGTTCCAGTGCTTTAATACCCTCCTAGTAAGAAAATTCTTCTCCCGCACTGAATTCAGCTGCAGGGAAAAGAAAAGATGAGCAGCAGAAATGGCCCTCAGCCCCTGGGCTTGGAGTTCCACAAAAACACTGAGCTCACTGGCATGTTAACCCAGGCTCTGGATGGGCCCACAGTTTTCATGCTGGGTGATGAGCAGTAGTGGCAGCAGTGCTTAGCTTCTGGGCTCCAGAGCTACACAAAAACTGTGGCTCCAGTCAGAACCCACACTGATATGCCAGTGATATCAGAGGGTTTATGGAGCTTCAGAGTCCAGGGCCTGAGCCCGGCCACTGCTGCACATCACCTCTTTACCCTGCCTTTGAACTCAGTGGGAGAGGGATAAGAAGTCAAAAGGCAGTGATACCCAGCTCCTGGACTCCAGAGCTGCATGAAAGCTCTGACATTGCCAGCCTGTCAGCAGGAGTGAGAACCGTTGCTGCTCATATCCTCCTTTCCCCCGTTTCTCAACTCAGTTGCATGGGAAATGAAGGGAAGAGTAGAAAGAGCCTTTACTTGGGTTGATGTGCCACACCCGGTCCACAGGGTGGAGGCTGAGCTCCCCTGACATACAAAGCTAAATCCGAATAGGACATATTTAATACTGTTTGCCCCAGAAATAGTCCAGTACATACATCCACACAAAACTATCCAGCTTGTTTATGTCAGCAATGTGCTGACATAAATCCTCTGGCCATTTCTGGACCTGTGCAACGAAGCTGTGTATCTCACACTTATCTAACAGACCCTGCATAGGTGAAGAACCAGCAGAAATATTATTGTATGGAGCTGGAGAGAACAAGCAACCCTGATGTAGCGGTAAACAAGAACTAGTGACTGGCCAGATCTTAAAACTTTTCTACACAAGAAGTTGTTCAGTGTCCGATACAACTAAGAAGCTGAAAAAGGACTCTTTTCCTTTAACTTAACTGGTTATAAAGCAAAATAAGTGAAACTAAGAGATTCATGCTTTTATACTTAAAGAGTATGCAAATAGGAGAGTTATACCAGCACAACTTTTTTATGTAGACAAGCCCATAAATAAAGTATTTTGAAAATCTACTAACATCTAAAAACAAAGGCTGACATCTTATGGCAATTAAAACTCAGAATTAAATACTGAGTAAGGTTTAAATTAGAAACAGCTTTACCTTAACATAGACTGTCATGTACTTTAAGCCATGATCTATGTTTTTTGCTAGCAAAGGAGTGGTTTTGTTTTGATACTTTCTAAAAAGAAAATATTTTCTGTTTTATTTAGGCTTTGTTCAATTAATGAAAAATTCTAACCCAAACACAAATGCAGTGTGAGCTGCAAGACAAGAATCTAAGTAGTAAAACAGTCCAATCTACTAACAATGACACTGCTAAAGCTGAAAAGATATTAAACTGGTAGTAATCTAAAACATTCTTAAAAAATCATAAGACTTAAAAAAAAATTCCCATATATTAAGCACGATTTTTATCTTTAGTAACACGTGAAACACCTAAGGCCTGAATTTTAAGTGTTTGCAGGATTCAGGACCCATAGAATCCAATAAAGCAATTATTTAAACATTTATTTTTATTAGTTACTGTATGTATGGTGCTTTGAAGATGGAATAACTATGTGAAAGCACTGAGAATTTGTTAGGAAAAAATCCTACACAAGTTATAGCTCTAAATCTATAACCAAGCACTTGGTTACCATAATTTTTTTCATGTTCCTAACTCTATATTATATTTGCAACCTGTTCCCTATATGTAATTTGCTGTTATAGAGTTCCAGTACAATTCCTAATTATAGGTTGATACAAAGAAGTCTAACTAATTTTCCTTTGGAGACAAGTGTATCAGCTGCATAAAATATGGAAACAGCAAATTATTTTGCTCCAGAACATCTTGGAACAAATAAGTACTGGTTTTGTTCTCCAGATTTCCTGTATGTTAGTCAGTGAAAATCCAAATCTCCTGCCCTGAATTTTCTCCAAAATGTTTGCAGTTTACAGAACAGGAACTTATAGAACGTTTCCTATTCACTAAGCTCCAGGTACACAGCTAGAGTCAGTAGAAAAATTTGCAGTGACTTTAAAAAGTTTAGAGTGAGGGAGTTACAGCAGCAAAATTCTGTATCACTAGGCAGCTATTTAGAGGAGACTCCATTGAGATTTGCTCAATATTAACAAACCTTAAAGAAGTCTTCAAATTGCTTGCTATTATAGAGTGCAGGGATGTTAGCAGAAAACTGCAACAGATCTTCAGCACACTGTCTTCTTTCTTCAATCACAGTTTCATCAAACCTCCCTGGAACAGAAATATGGATTGACATGCTTTAAAATAATTATAACAATTATAGCACAAGAAAAAAATCCTCTGAAGAAAATGCCCCGCATCTATGAGAGTCATTCAAATGCTTCAGGAGACTGTGGCAATCTTCACACTTCCTATTCTTAACTGTCCCTAGAGTCTTGTCTTCTGCAAACCACTTAAATGATGAAAGCTGGCAGTCACAACAGGAACCCTTGGCTCTCTCATCCTAAAAAATATGCGAGGCAACACTCTTCATTAGCCAAGAGACGCTAACGTATGTCCACAGATATCTGAAAGTAAATGATACGTGAACAATTTGACAATATGCCTGTCAATGTCAGACTTAATTAGGGCCCTAATCCTGTAAGGAGCTGAGCACTTTCCACTCATTCTCAAAAAAAGAAAAAAAATGAGTCAATCTAGAAAACAGGTAATAGGGCTCCCAGATGCCCTCTGTGGAAGCTGTAAGGAGCTGCTTTCAACAGCTGGCTCCCCCTAGAAGGCCTCTAGTGTAGCCAAGCCGCCAGGCAGAAAAGCACTTGTTCCTAGGATAGCTCCTGATTCATATGGTAAAGGGTGCTTTTTCCCCATAGATACAAAAAGTTTAGAGTTAGAAGGCAACACAGCCTCCAACATCTGCCTTTCTTCCCTTACCACTTCCCCATTCTGTGCCCCAAACCTCTTCCATAGAAGGAGAGATGTTAAGGAAGAACCCTAAAGCTTTTGCTTGGTTTTCCTCTCCAATCCACTCCTTCTCCCAGAAAAAGGACAGTCTAGCCTCTAGCTATAGTCATATACTATGCAATTGAACCCAAATGCCCATAGCCTTTCATACCAGCTATGTCACAGCTACCATATCATGTGAAATCCATACTGAATTTACTCAGTTTCAGGACAAGGTAAAGCCCTCATCTTGGAATTGATATAGGGCAGCAAGGGGGTCAGGTAGCTGCTGCAGCTCTGGCTCCAGTCCCAACTGCAGACCAGGGCTGCAGCCACAGCTGCCGTGTGGCCTGCCCTCTGCCACCTCTGCACCCCCTGCCTCTCTCCCGCTACAGCCTCAGGCCCCTGGCCCCTCTCCCCTGTCTCCTCCCCACCCATTTCCCCCATCTCCTCCTCCATGCTGCTTATATCCCCACCCCATAGTCTCAGGCCCCTTTCCCCCCATATCTCACCCCCCTCCCCACTCTTCCCCTCATTCTTGCTCTGTGCTAGCAGACTTCATCCCCGCTGCAGCCTGGAGCACAGAGTATAGCCCTAGCCCCACCCCAGAGCAGTGGTGCTGGCTCTGCACAACTGCTATGGGGCTGGGATGGGGCCACGTTTCATGCCCCAGGCTGGAACAGAGGCAGAGCCTGCCCACACTGGAGCAAAGGTAAGGGGTTGGGGGTGGAAAATGAGACAGGCAGGTGGCGGAGAAGCAAGCTGCAGGGGCAAGCTGTTTGACCCCCCCACTGTCCCCTAGTGCATGCCTCCCTGCAGCAATGCAGGGGATGAATTTAAGACAATCCTCCAATAATTACGATTTTATAAATGGAAGATTATAGCAAGTTTATGTATTTTCCATGTATAGAATCTAATTATTGGGGGGTCACTTTGGATTTGGGTAAATACAGTGGTTACATGTTCAAAATAAATAGGATAGACATTAACAGAAGACTAGAAAGAAAAAACAGGTGGGAAGGTCTTCTACATATGAAAACAAAAGACTGAGGCACACCTGTCCAAGAAATATTGCCCTAGTACATTGGCAGTAAATAAGAGTTACCTGACAGCACCATGAAACTTACTCTGAAGATAACTACATAGAACATAGAGAGAAATTTCACTTATGCTAGGAGCAAGCAAAAAAGCATCAAAGTAAGATTCCTTTCAGAAATCATTCAAGTGAACACTTCCCACATGGAACTAGAGGAAAGAAACAACCAGAAAAACCCAACAAATAAGGAAACCCCACACAGAGTCAACAACCAAGTCCACAATTTATTGTCTTGGATGTGGAGTGGCTCAGGTTTCAGAGTTAAAGGGGCAAGTACAAAAAAGGGAACTCAACTCAGCAAGTGGCAGCAACCAAAAGAAGCTGAAAACAGGATACAACAAAATATTGGATTTGGAGCAACAGAAAACACTGAGAAGTTGTCAAGCAGCCAACAAGGTCAGAACCTACAACATCCACAAAACACACCACAAATTTTACCT
>NW_005842341.1:517086-525270 GCF_000455745.1 Alligator sinensis
ACTGTCTTTTTAGCTCATTAACTCATACCATCTCTTTAGGACTAAAACTCAGGCACTGGCAAAGTATCGAGCTGTGTTTACATTGATAGCCATCATGTAAATTGATTAAAGTGATGCCTCTCATGACTTGCACTCCTGTCTCACACCATCTCATTTTCATACTCAAGTCAGTCTGGTCCTGCTTCTATATACAGATCAATCTCCCAAGCTTCTACCAGCTTTTCGAGATGGTTAGGTGCCTATCTGTTCTTCAAACAATTCTTTTCAGTGAGGCCTTTTTCATGTTAAATCAAAGTTATCTTCTCTCTACGTCTCTTGTCCAAGTTAAAATTCCAGACAGGGTGCACAGGTGGCAGTGCTGTGACCATACCTTACTCTGCAGTCTGTCAAGTCCTCTCACTTCCATGGTACTAGATAAACACCACGCTTCCAAAACAAGGTTATTACTGTT
Organism: Alligator sinensis; assembly: GCF_000455745.1. NCBI lineage: Eukaryota > Metazoa > Chordata > Crocodylia > Alligatoridae > Alligator > Alligator sinensis. Next base: position 517,538 of record NW_005842341.1, read on the forward strand.
AACCACTATATGGTTAAAAGAACAAGGCCCCCATGGTGAGGAAGGAGTGGGAGTGGGGCTGGGGCTGGTGCAGGGACAGGGGCAAGCACTTCCCAGCCAGGGCAGGGCAGACGGGGGACAGAGCCACAGCTTGTCCGGGGGGCATGGGGGGACGAAGGGGGGTGGCTCCTGCCACTATGTGCCACCGGTCCAGGAGCTGCTGGTCTAGCGCTCATCCACCAACTCCCACCACTGCTCCCATCGCTCATCTGGGAGTGTATGGAGGGGGTGTGTGCCCCCAGATTTGCACAGGGCAGGCCAGGAAGAGCCCCACACAAGCCCAGCCCCAGCCCGTCCCACCCCATACAGATCCAGGGGCACACGCCCACCCCAACCATGCCCTCCTGGATGAGTGGGTGAGCGCTGGACCAGCAGTGTGCAGCAGTGCAAACCACCCTCCCACACACACCTCCCCACACCCCCCAAATGAGCCACAGCTCTGTCCCATGCTCGCCCCGCCCCAGGTGGGCTTCACTTGCCCCAGCCCCTGCCGGGCTATGCTCCTCTCTATGCTGCTGGGCTGTGCTCCTCACTGCCTACATGCTGTGTTGCGGCTGCACACACAGGCATTTATCAGCCAAATTATCAGCCACATCAGGCTGATTTACAATAAGATCAATTTTCTTTATACTGGTGCAGATCCAACATCGGACTGATGTATCAGCGCACCTCTAGAAAACACCTTATACTATTTTGTCCTAATCAAATAAAACTATCCTTAATCCAGTCTCATAATTTAGTTTTAATCTAATCCAAACCTGAACCATTTCCCTGACAGAACCATTGCTAACAATATTTAGGTTTTGAGAAACAGCAAGATGCCTCTTTTCTTCATGAGGTAGAAAGTAAGTAGGAAAGGTACATGATGTATTTTATATATTGGTTCATTTATGTTAAGCTGTTAGGCATGTGGGGTCTTTAAGAAGAGGCTGGATGCCTACCTGGCTGGACTCATTTGAGTCCCGTTTTTGGTTTTTTTTGTTTTTAGGGTTTTTTGTTGTTCTCCTGCCCTGGCGGGGGGTCGGGCTAGAAGATCTATTAGGTCCCTTCCGACCCTAAAACTATGAAACTATGAAACTATGTGACTGAGCCAAAAGAGAAATTACAGCAAAGCTATTCTTACAGTACAGTAGGGACTGAGCATGGTCATTTCCTAGAAACAGATCCAATAATCCAACTAAGATTATGGTAACAAGAAGATAACAATAAACCACATAACAATTCAAAGAAGTTTAAACAGCTGGCACTGTTATCATCACTTGAAATTCCCATATTTCATGCCAATATGTTTTTCTGTGAGGAGGGTGGAAAAGGTTCAGGTGAAGTACAGGAAATCAAAATGAACTTTTTCCAAGAGGTTCCATCCTGCGATGAAAGCAACTCTACTGTAACAGCCCAGAAAATAAGTACACTACATGAAATACAAACAATCCAATTCTGTAGACTTCTCAACTTCTGTCATTCTAAAGGCAGATGTGCGTCACAGCTCTTCCATTTCCAGACAGTTTTCAATGTCTTAGCGTCATTAACACTAAAGTACTTGGGAATGTGTACAAGTTAATACTTTCTGTGCATGGAAATAAAATAATCTAGAATGGGGGTGCTCAATCCCCAGCCCACGGGCCAAATGCAGCCTGTGGAGCCTCGGAATCTGGCCCACAGGCCTCCCCACAGGTTAAGAAATTTGGCAGTAGGGGAGCAGTGGCAGTATTGCCACCCCTCCCTACTACCAATATCATAAGACCCACAGAGCAGATAACAGCTGGGCTAGGACCATTGCCCTGAACACCCCAAATGAAGCCAAGCCATGACCCCTTCCCTCTGGGCAGCATGGTTGGGGCCATGCCATGCTCCTTTCCCCACTGCAGAGCTGTGCCACACCCCCTCCTCCCACACAGCTCATTAAGGGCCGGGACATGCCCCCTTCCCTCCACCCAGCCAGATCAGGTCCAGATCATGGCCCCTCCATACTGTGGGGCCAGGCTGAGACTGGCCCAATCCCCCTTTCACCACACTTGCTGTCCCCACTCTGCATGGCTGGGTGGAGCCCTGCCAGATCCAGCCCATGGAGGGATCGGACACTGCTCATCTACCTAGCCAGCCAGAAAGGTTGAGCACTACTGATCTAGAACAACTGATAATTGTCATTTGTAAGCTATAACATCTGCCATTCTCTGTAAAGTGATACGGTGAAGTTCTTGATATATATTTTTTACAAGTCAGCAACATATGGCAATGCTAACAAGTAACTGCTTCAAAATGGTCAGATTGCCATGATCACCAAAAAGATCACTGCAAATTGCTACGGTAAAGTGATAACTAAAGGACTTACTTCACCAATGAACAGAGTTGAGCTTGCAGCACAAAAATGAGTCGTCTAATTAAAATCAAATGCCTATCAAACATTTGAAAGACTTTAAAATCTACTAACTTTTTTAAAACTTTGTCCCCTACTAAAAAAGCAACCGAAGCTGACCTTCTGAAGATAAAGGCCTATGATAATTTTAAGAAATGCCTGAATGGGAACAAAAAGACAGCATCAGCTATTTTCATTTCTTTTTGTTTTTCAGATTTACATTACCTCCTCCTTTCCCATGCTGTTCTCTTGCTCCTCTCTCACTGAAATGTAGTATCTTTTTCAGAAGGCATTTTATGCAAGCAGCAAAAAATAACTACATTGAATATTTTTGTGGATTCCCTCCCCTTCTAAGCTATACTGTATCACTTTTGTTTGTACAGAACAATAGGATAAGGAGGTCTTTCAGAATACAGTTCACCCACAATTCTGCTCTTACTCACAGGGTTTCATGAAAGAATGGCTAGCCACAGACCCAGATTTCCATGAATTACTTGTTTTGAAGAAGCTAGCGAATCCAGAGCACTCATGTCAACTGAGTTTCATTTTCAGGTATCTTACAGTCTAATGCCATGGGTTTTCAATCTTTTTAGACTCAAGGCATCTTTGGAAAATGCCAACTCCTTGTTTTTACTCTTTTATTTATAACGTTAAAACAACAGAGCAATTCTTCTGTTGCAAAGAACTCAGGAAGACCACAGCAACCCAGAATGTATTTAACACTACAGATTCCTATGTGAAAACTCTTGGTTTATCTTGTGAATCATGTCTGCAGACCTAACAATGCTAAGTTACACTGCATGGCATCCCATGGCACCCTTGACAGGATCTCAAGGATCCCAGAGTGCCACAGCAGCCTGGTTGAGAATTACCACTAGACTGCTTTTCTTCTCCTCCCTACCCCTTAAGAGCCACCATACCTTTGGTTTCCATTTTGATCTCAGACAGCAAATATAAGTTTTATAAATGTCTTGTCCACCCATCATCACTCTGCTCTGCAAGTCTGATATGAAGTCAACTCAAGATTAAACAAAAAATATTTTTCACTTAACTGTGCAGCATGCAAGTACTGACATGGCACTAACGTGCTCTAACTCCAATTTCACAGATAAGCAAAATAAAATTAAGCTAGATGCAACTAAAGGCCTTGTTATATACACTGCACGTTGAGCTGCTCAGATGTTGATCAGGGTTAGTGCTAGCTCAAGTTTGGAGTAGTCAGACCTTAAAGCTAAAAAACTTCTCTGACTGTCCCCCCACCTACACAGCCATGACTTGCCACTAGAGGACTGGTGAGCAGGGGCCAGACTAGAAGCTACAGCTGTGAGTTGCCATGAGAGGACTAGTGTGACAGGACAGGCTTCTATCCCTGCTCTAGGTGGGGAGGCGGGGGAGAGCTGGGGGGGAGATGGGAACTTGAAGTTGGGAGGCAGAGAGTTAATGCGATCGGGCTGGGAGGTGAAAAAGAAATGGGAGTGAGGAAACGGTGAGGAAATGAAGGAAGTCAGCTACTGCAGGATAAAATAAAAAAAAGTAAAACAAAAAAAAATTAAAAATAAATGAAGAGGAAGTAAATAAAGAAGGTCTCATGGTTTAATAAAATGGGATGGGGGGGGTGGTGTTTATGGTGCCTGGGATGGCTGGGAGGTGCGAGAAGTGAGGAAAGGTGCTTTTCAGGGAGCTACTGCCCCTGCCCCAGGAAGGAAGCCCCAAATCATGGGGACCCAATCTGGCCCCCTATTCACCACCCCACCCCACCCCTCCACCCTGCCCTAGACCCCACTCCTAAATCTATCCAGACCCTGCAATCTGCCTAGCTAGCACCTATTCTGCGGGCTGTTTACACAAGGTTGCACACTGGAGGGTAGGAAGGTCACACCCCCAAGAGCAGGAGGGGGAGTTGGCTTGGTGTCAAAACCACCTTCTGAGCAGCAGAGTTCATGGGGTAGAAAGTCTGCCTACACAGAACAGGAGGGCAGGGAAGGAGATACCGCATCCTGGGATGCTGAAGGACTGCAACTTGGGCAGCTCATCTGTGGGAAGTGGCCAGGCATTAATAGACCACAAGCTGGGTAATACAGATCAGAGATAAACAGGCCCTGGAGTGGTGTAACTTTAAACAACCTAAAGTGTGTTTAAAACTAGTTTCAGGTGTTAATGTGTGGACAATCCAGGGACAATCCTAAAATTAATGTGCAACAAGGCCCTTAGCTGGATTTTGGATGAGAAACCCAAATCTCTGCATTTTACAAGATTTTACACAGATATCCATAAAATCTACATGTCAGATCAATTTTCTTGGTAATCTATTACAGGTTCTGCATCTCTCATGGCCAGTTAAAATTAAATGCCATCCTGGTTTAGTGTCAAAGATCAAGTTGCAGACACCATTGTTTCAAGTCAAAGTCATTTAACCCTTTGTGTGAAAAGTCCTTTTTTTCAGTTGCTTATAAAACTTTTTATCCGGAATGGTTAAAGCATGCACTTTTCTGTGCCGGGTATCTACCTTAAGAACAGTTTTGTTTGTAAATTTTCAGCTAAACCATTCTCAAAATGCAGCAGAGGCAAAAACAAAAGTATACAACCATGCAACTAAAGACTAGATCATAATGCCTTCCACAACAGAACTGCATTAAGGCCAAATATTTTGGCATCGCCCAATATTTACATGCTTGACTTTGAAGTGTAGGTTTTCCCTTTGCAGCAGCAAGTAGAGAATAGAAAAAAAATGTGCAGTGTATTCTGAAAAGACACAACTGAGGTGCACGGTAGCTCTGCCCTGAAAGACTGATCAGGAATGGGACTCAAGTCAGGAGTCACTGGGTTCCTTCTCTACTGACACTGACAGAATCTGACTCACACAAGTAGAGAGGCCACCAAAAAAGCTATCCCAAAACTATTATAACAATCACAGCCTTAAAGTGCTTTTTAGTCTCCAATTAGTCTCCCAAAGCAATACCTCAATGAATATGTAAATAATGTAAGATCCAACTTTACACAGTTCCAAACTGATGAATATGCTAATTATAGGGTAGCATACAGATTATGGTTCCTTAATGTCCATTCCAGGCTAGTTAAGCATATAAAAGCCCATCTAAGGAATACATGTTTTTATACTAACAGCATTTCTTTAGTTAAAAAAGGTTTCCTTTTAAGCAGACAGACAGCATTTTCAAAAGCTCCTTAGGTGCTCAAAGGTATAGCTATGATACAGTCACAGAAGCAACTGCAGCATAGTGAAGAGATACCAGAGCCAATTTCAAATGAACCAATAAAGAAGGCTGTGCTGGCTAATTTACTTCTGCACATGCAACACAGATGCATCCTAATTCCCACTGACTTAGGTTCTGTCTACACAGCAACTATGCAGACAAGTGCTAAAGAAACCCAGTTCAGGATCTTAGTTATTTACTCAGCAGTTGAAGCCTATGCTGTGCAGTTTTACTGCTGTCAGTAGCCAAAACAGTTCAAGTGTGTCCACAATCACACCTCTGACTGCAGCACAGACGTATCCTGAGTTGCTTTTGAACAGGAACTTAAATGGTTTGGGACTTCTTACCTTAGGTTTGGATTTTCAGCTAAGAGCACAGTGTTGGAATTTAACAGATGAAACGTGGCAGAAATGTTTGCTCTATTTAACTATGCTTAAATTTAAAAAAAACAAAATTTTATAAACTGTCATTATATAATCACATACATGTACATACATGTTTTCATGCTCAAAACAGGGATAAGCAAATGATCTAGTACTGACAATGGCCTGCCTTCATGCCAATGGTAGCTTCAACCATTCCTAGATGCCACATGTAAAACCTCTTTTATAAAGAGAATTAATGGAAGAAAAAAAGAGAGAGAGGCCTACTTCAGTCTGTTGATTACAAACTTGTTGAAATAATGGTTATACAATTAAAAAAACAGATCAGAACAGAAGCTTTAACTTTTCAGGCAAAAGTGTAAGAAATCCACTATCTTGTCACTGATTCTTGTGAAATAAAGCACTAAAACAGGAATGTCTAACAGAGAGGTAGAGAAGCTCCTACTATAAGCAGACTGTAATAATTATGTAATACATAATATGCATAGGGAAGGGGCTTATTCTTACTCATGTATATAAGAATATAAAAATGAAGTCTATTCTCCTCCTGATGTTTAGAGCTGTATGCACTTATTCAGATGACATAAACTTTGTGTTTTAGAATTCTCTATGAAAAGTTACAGTAAGATTAACATACCAAAAACATAAGTAACTTTACAGTGAAAAAGACATCTATTACACCTTTAAAATGGAGCACCTCAGTCTACAATATTCCTTAATGTTAACTTTATAAGCGATTCCTTTTTATTCAGCTTTTTTCCTACCTCTGACCAAGTGTAACAGCTCTGAATATCTGCAGTTGTTCCACTTCATTAAAAGTTCACTACATTTTACTTTAAACACACAATCAACTATATTAAATGCTAATTCTCAATCAAATACTTCTTACAGGGAAGAGAAAATATTATAAATGTACATTTCCTTGAAGAAACAGTTCCCAAGTAAGATCTTGTATCATATTTTCTGAAACTTTTTCTTCCTTTATTTGTATTTTGAAGGATGTTTATATTAAGATCTTTGTTAAGATTAGTTCTTCCCATGTATTCCTCACCTGATGTTATAATCCTCTGATGCAATAAGTAGTTGTTTTGATGCTCTAATTCACTATTACAATGTCAAAAACATTACTAAATAAAGCTGGAAATTAACTTCAAATGTGGAATATTTCCTAGGACAGAGTTCCCATGACAAACATATGATAATTACTTTAAAGGATCACTACACATTACAATAACTTTTACTGTCCATATAACAATATGTAACTATTTTGTTTTGTTACTGGCAGCAAGCAAGCATTACTCACATGGCTAACATTATAGATTGGAACCTGCTGAGGGCAGGGACCTTGTGTTTTCCTGCTTGCAAAGCTCCATGCAAATCAATAATTATTTTTTATCCAACAAACTATGACCCAGCCATGCTTACAATCGTTGGTATCTTCATGTCAGGCCAAAATGTTGACTATTAAAAGCAAAGCATATTTTCAGTGCAGTGGAAATAAAAGTATGTCCTGGAACTCTGCATTGAGATGTGTTTATTATCAAAGTAACTATTATCAAACAATTTTAGCAAACCAAAAAAAAAGTAAGCTTACCAAAAACTATTGCTTTGGCAAAAGGTGGAAACAATTCTGTATGTCTGTATAAATTTTTATGAATTTGCCAGAGATCTTTGTGCAGTTTCTTAAAGTCACTGTATCTCTTCCAAACGACTATCTGAAGCAGAGAGGGAAAAAAAGCAGGA
>NW_005842341.1:525301-526082 GCF_000455745.1 Alligator sinensis
TATTCTAGGTGTGACTAATGTTAAATGCATTTTTATAAGGAAATTTGAGGATTACCTATAGCAAATGTCTTTTAATTCAAAATATTTTTCTCCATCTGATAAAATTACACACTATATTGTTCAATTTAGGTATGACAGTATGACAGCCATAGACGATCTTTACATATGTGCATACTGTCCCCAAGGCCCATTTTGACTAAAAGGACTGCAGCAGAACAACATATTAAAACAAAAACCTAAAAGAATGTGATGACAGAGAGAGAGTAAAGCTGCCTAACAGGTCAGTCATAGCTCTCCAATGCTGCAACGAGGGGAGAAAAAGAAAGAAGAATGGGAGTTATTTTACAATCCACCACTCAACAACATTGAGCTGTTCTTAGAGCATCAGCTAGGGGTTTTTTGTTTTTTTAAGAGGTGGGGGGGAATGCTTATAAACAGGACAGAAATACTCAGAACAACAACTTAGCCCACAACAAAGTCTTCGGTAAAGGTCTGATGACCTAATTTAAAGTTCAAATGTAAACAGTTTATTGTTATCTTGCCTTAAAGGAAAAAACCCAAAAAAACAAAAACTGAAAATCTGACAACACTGTTGCCTCTAGTTAAAACATGCATCTTCAGGAAAACACTGAGACATTATGCCATGTAAGGATAAGGATTCACATATAAAACCACAAATCGACAAAAAGTAACTAGAACCATGGAGTTGAACTAAATACTGTATCAGTTATTAACATACAGTTCCCAACCTTCTTTCCCAGTGACTTGTTTTTTTTCCCTA
>NW_005842341.1:526113-533755 GCF_000455745.1 Alligator sinensis
TGAATTCTTTGCTTTGCTCTGTTTTTTCTCCCAGAGTCCAAATTGAATTTGGACATTACTGTGCTAAATCTTTGCTTTGTGAAAGAGATGAAGGCACTTCATGTGCCAGCTCTTGTTTCGTTCAGACTCTTTGCAGTGTTATGACAAGCCTTAATATTAATGCAGAACAACAGTGAAAAATGCCTGAAATGTATGCAACTGCTGATCCAAATATTTTATCCAAACATACCTACTGAGTTGTATATACTGAAACACAACAAAATATATTCTAAGCTACATATTCATTCATTTGACTGATGGGAACAGTTACCTTCTAATTTCTACTCCAAGAATAAACAAAATCAAGAAACAATGTGTTTAAACAAAGAAAATTATATTAAGAAACTGATAAACAGAGCTAGTAAGAAGATTTCATTTTCATTTGGTAGAAATTTCTTACTTTTCTGTAACCAGATAGCATTCGGCATGTCTTAATATTAGGTTTCTAAAAAAATGTAGGCAGGCATGAGATATAGTTGCAGAATAATCAAAAGTTTAGGTCAATGGGACCTACATATTTTTTTCATAAACAGACTAATAATAGACTGTTTAATCTAGTTGCATCCTGGCCATACTAAAATTTTCACCATGGTCACTGGCTCGCCTTACTCAGTTATACCAGTGCAACATACCAGTACATTCAAAATTCAACTGCAGTTGGTAGCTGACAAGTCTCAGGAGATCAAATAAAGAATGTAGGACTCTCTCAAGATGTGGATCCCCTGAGACCTGTCTGTTCAGCATTTTGTTTTGGATGCCCTCATTTTTTTATGTCCAATCCAAGGTATTTTTAAAGAACCTCAACTTTCAATACTTTCCGTGCAGTATATACTGAAAAGGAAGAGCATAAAACTGTGCAAGAGAATGTGAAGTCTGGCCATTAAGGTACAGCAATGGGGATGCTAGGATATGATACCTAGGCTGCCAGGAAAAAAGATCCATTTTCACTCTAATATAGTATTGTTTTTCACTGATGCAAGTGATCTCATATTAGGCAGGAGAAGAAAAATAATACTTCCAATATGTCTTACAAAACAAAAGATTCAAGGTCGCCCTGTCATCCTCTGACCAGCTCAGGGAAATCATGTCTTTGCAGGGATGCTGCCTCAGCAAAGCTAACAAAGTTCCTATCCTGACATGTTGGAGAGGAATCAGATCTGAAGGTTGGGCAACACCACAATGCAATCTGCTAGCTATAGAAGTGCAGTACTAAAGGATATTTGATGACAGCTTATGCTGTAAGAGGCATGCAATACTTCTGTAGTAACAGGCTACTTGCCATGGTTAGAACAACTGAATCACTTGTAACAGTTTTCACAACAAATATTGGTTTCTCCTCCACAAATGAACACTGAAAGAAACTCACAAGAACTTCATTACAAGATATTAGGGGTTGCTACCCCCACATTACTTTACTGACACTAACCCACAAAAGCAAGGAAGCAATTAGTACAGAGCCATCTACTCCTCCAATTTACAATTACCACTTTTCATACTTCTGCCCACACCCCTTTACTAAATTACCTCTCTCCTGTCCCAACAGTTTGGGGTGCTTCCTGTAGTAGCTGGCTGCATTAGAAGAAGGTAATTTGGGAAAAGGTAACATACAGAAGAGCTATTAAAAAGTGGTGACAAAAGACTGGCATCTCTGAGGCAACTGCAAACAGAGTTGAGTTTGCAATGCCCTCTATAAAGTAGTCACATTTATATTAAGGCACACACTTGTAAGTCGAGTACAACATATGTTAAGCTGACCGTTAAGAAACTGTTCACTTTCTCCTGAATTTGGTTGGAGCCTGTTAAATGTGTAGCAACCTTACTTGCCTCACAACAAAGGGGATTTTTTGGTATCGACTTCTTAGATGATTTTTCTTCTTAAAGGCTAACAGGGATCGGCCATATTTCTTTGGGGAAGAAGACAATAGCAGCTGCTCATGGGGAATATTTCTTAAGAGCTGCAAATGATTCCTTCTCCATTACAGCATATCTAATAGAAAAACATCCGAGGTTAGTGTTTTTGTGCATACCTAGCCCACTGCCAGCTTTGCATATACACTGTGCTTAAATTTCTAGTTATTATGTGAATATGACTAACAGTGACTCTAAATCCAGTACTTCCACTTGATCCACTCAGGTTTTATCATATTTTGAACAGACTACTTATGTTTAAGGTGTAAGTCAACAATGAAAAGTATACCTAAATAAGGAAAATTTTCATCCAGAAATTAAGTTCAGGATGATTTCCTATTGAAATGCATCAATAGAAACCAATCAACCAAACAAACGGAACACAAAGAACAGTCAATGAGCATAAGTATAAAACTTATGTGACGTTTCATAATAAATGACATACTATTTTTTTTTTTAGAAGAAATAAAGAATTTATACCCTACTTTAAAACACAATTCCAAGTACACACACAGTACCAGGTACCTCGACAATTATATAAAATTTTTAAATGGCCCAACTTGGGGCTTTTTCTTTTTCAAGCTTCCTTCTGAAAACATCTTCCTGGTAGAAACTGAGTAGCAGCAGCTAGAGAACTGAGCCTGCTACCACCCCTGCACACTGGACGAGGCCTGCAGATCAACCCAGCACAAAGGATCCAGGGCTGTATGCTGTATCCAACCACAGACCAACCCCATGAAGTGGCCTGATCTGGCAGGTAGGGCCATGTCATCTAGCACATGAGCTCCCCCATGAGTTCAGAAATTTGGCAGCGGGGGAGCAGTGACAGCATTAACTGCCATGGCTCCCAGAGTAGTGACAATAAACACTACCACTGATTCATAGATTCATAGATTGTTAGGGGCTGGAAGGGACCTTTTAAGATTATCAGGCCCAGCCCCCCTGCACTAGGCAGGAAGGACAACTAGGGTCAAGTGAACCCAGCGAGGTGACTGTCCAGTCTCCTCTTGAAGATTTCTAGGGTAGGTGATTGCACTACCTCTGGAGGGAGCCTATTCTACAGTCTGGACACAGTTTCATAGTTTGTAGGGTCGGAAGGGACTTTGACAGATCATCAAGTCTGACCCCTTCCATGGCAGGAAAGAGCACTGGGGTCAAACGACCCCAGCAAGGTGTTCATCTAACTGTGAAGAAGTTTTTCCTAGTGTTAAGCCTGAAACAGTCTTCCAGGAGTTTGTGGCCATTACTCCTGGTCTTCCCCAAGGATGCCCTAGGGAATAGTTGCTCGCTGAGCCTCTGCACCAGGAGGGCAGCCTCCTGTCCTTGGGCCTCTGGCTCCTCCTGCCCAGCCAGGCAATCAGTGGGGGCTCCGGTGCTCCTGTCCAGACCTTCCCACGTGGAAGTGGTTCCCAACTCCTGCCCAAGAGTCTCGGTTTCCTCTGCCACTGACTGACTGGGCTCCTCCCCTGGGCAGTTACTCAGCCTGACCTCAGGGTCACCAGTTTCCTCAGCAGCTGGCTGGCTGTTGCAGTTAGGAGAATTATCTTCCTTCCTCCCTCCTGCCTCCACAGCCAACAGGGTTACCTTACTCTGGGCGGTTTCCCCATCTCCTGTCGTCACCTTCTTGCTGTGCTGGCAAGTCACCGTGTCAGGGAAGTTACTCAGAAACACCTCTGGATGCTCCCTGCCTTTATACAGCTTGAAGATTGGGGTGTCTATTCTGGGGGGGGTGCAGCTGGCATCTGCAGGGACAGACCATCCAATTGCTCTGAACGGTGTGCTTCGAGAGTGAGCTCTTGCTGACGCTCGAAATGGGCCTCATTAGCCTCATGCTTGTACTGGAGCTGGTCAACCTCTCTCTTTCAATTTCTCCACCAGTTTGGCCACAGTCATGTGGTCATACTCGTCAGACATCCTAGCTAGCTACTCTATCCAGTTGACCTGATGCCAAATTAAGGATTTGTTTGCTTAAGGGTCTTCAGTGACTCTACTTCCTTTCCCCAAATTATGCCTTCTAGACAGCAGGCTGGGGGATCCCACCACCAACAGCATGTGTGGCAAGCCAGTAGGATCCCCACTGCCAAATTTTTGGACCTATAGGGATCCGTTTTCCTTGCATACAATGCATGACCCAATTTTCACCAGCTGCTTTTAGGGGAGAAGGTATGGGGTATATGTGGTAACATCAGCAGCTTTTACCCACGGTGGCAACTTGCTGAAACATTAATGCTAATACAAATTTTCTCTGTGCAATTCACTGCTAATGGTACATAAAACAAGTAGTACAATGTGTACATAATCTGAAATAATTAAGTAAGTTTTACACCAATATGTGGTGTTCCAAGCTGTTCACTGTTTCCTCAAAAGGACAAGTTTCTTTTTTGGTCTGTATGGATAGTAAAAAAAAATCCCATAGCACTTAAGTGGGAACATGGCTTAACCAGTGTGCCACTTGACAATTTCCCTCCTTTCTACCCTTGAATAGCATATACTAGTTGCCTCCCCTCAACCCAAGAGCTGAATGTGTTTCCTTTGTATGCACAGGTTGGAATGCTAGTGATGCTAGCAATTCTTTTTTCCTATGTCCCTTTTTAAGAAATCTGAACATATATTTAAAAGCAATTATTTTTCCACCAGCTCATAGCCCTTAGCAGAGAGCAGTATGAGTGTACCAAAGGATGCATCGAGCCACATCAGTGAAATAGAAGCAAAAATTTGGTCCATTAACTGGGAAGACCCAATTCAAAGCTAAGCTGGTATCTCCCCCTTTGCTAGTTAACATGACTAAAAGATTACACAGCTGTCACTTTCTTCAGTTAATTCTTGACTACAGGTGCTTTTACAGTTTTAAAAGGAAACAAGTGGTACACAATAGGCAAAAATATTTTTAAAAAAAGATCTCTCTTTCTGATACCACTATGACTATTTCAGATGTTAACAGTATACGCAAACATGGTAATTTTACCTCCTGCTTCAGTTTTGTCCAAACATCTCTGACCCAATTCCTTATTTCCTTTTGTCAGACCTTCAGTAGTTCCCACATTCAAGTTGAAGATGTAGGAGGCAATAATTGATCCTTTGCCTGCGGAGTTGCCTTTGACCTATTTTAGCGCACAGACTGCTAAAATATTTCTGCCTTTTTCAGGAAAAGTACTTTACAATTTGTCTGGATTTTCAGAAGCGCTGACTTTAAATAATTTATGGATATATCCCAGCATGATTAAAATTCCTACTGTATTCAGCCACTCCTCCAGAATCTTCAAGTCCCTCAGATATTCTGTAACGTACCAATTTGCAATGTGATCAACTCAGACTATTACTAAGACAAAACTTAATTCTATATTAATTCTAAATTAATACTATAGTTCAGAGGTGTGTATGCCTTATAGCTACAGTGCAAATGACATTCACCCTTGTGGGAGTGAATCCTATATGGCATGCTTTTTAGAAGTGAGTATGTTACAGTAACCCCATAACAGCTAACATCTGTGCTACTGCATGCAAAATATGGCATATATTTTACATGGTTTATTAGAATTGGGAAACCATCAACAAGTTATGAACATTTTATGCCACTTCATTCACTAGACTCAGGAAGAGTCCACCCATGTTCTCCTAGTCATACGTGAAGGCAATGATTAAACAGTTACACTAGAAATAAGGCTTTATATTTTCACAACCACTTTAAGAATAGAACCATGCAATATTCTAACTGAAAGGCACTTACAAGGTGTTTTTTCTGATGAATGGCTCACAAACAGTTGTTATAAAATGGTTAGTCCCACAAAATGAAGATTAAGGTAATGGCAGAGTGTGTTCATGGATAGGTTCAATTCAGGATTCTCCCTGGAAATTTAGGATTCTCCCTGGAAAAGGTGAACATCAAGCTACAAACTACAATAATGCAGTTCCAAAAAAAGATTCCCCGGTTGACTTGCTAACTGTGATAGGATATTTTAATTTTTAAAAATAAAGTATGAAGAGACCTCACAGTTTTCCTATACCAGTATTTCAAAGAAGTGAACAATTAAAGTTATATTCACCAACTCTCACCTCTGCAAAGTCATTAATAACCAAAGCATGTTTAATCATACAAGATTTTACACTCACTTATAGGTTTGCCTTTCACAAGGTATCAACCTTACCCTTAACTGTGGGAAGAAGCCCATGTTTCAGGGCTTTAGAGGGCTGGGCTGCCTGCAGAGGCCAGGAATGAATTTGTTTTCCCCTCATAAATAGTTTGGAGCTTCAGATGATTTTTTGTTTGTTCCTTCCTGTAAAGTAGTCTCTCTCAACCTTGTTATACTCAAGGCACTCATCTTTATATTCAAGGCACCCTTTAGAAAATGTCAGCTCTTTACTTTTGCTCATGTTTTGACTACAGACAAATAATAGAGCAAGACTTTTCTGTTGCAAAGAACTCAGAAAAACCAAAACAGTTTTTTTTTAACATTATCAACTTCCATTTGAAAGTTCTGGGTTTATCTTGTGACTTGTGTAGGTGTTTGTGTACCTACCAGTGCTAATATTAAAAGAATCTCATGGCACTCCAAGGCTCCTCATCACCCTTGTTCAGAATCACTACTCTAATACTTTGATCACTGGTCATAGCTAAAGATGGGAATTTTGATGGGCATGAATTGGCACACCTGCTAGTATTTAGAATCACTACAAGGACTTTGGTGAAAGGTCTTGGCCTTCTGCTCAGACCTAAAATTTGGGGTTGGAAGGAATTTATCTCCCAGGCCCAATGGCAAGGATAGTGAGAGGTTTTGATTTCCTTTGTATCATGAGGTATGACCCTCTCCCTGTGATTCTTGGAGCATACATCATTTGATTCTCCACTTTTGCAATGACAGGACATGCCCACGAGCCCTCATTTTACCTGTGGCATACTGTAGGGTGGTTTTTGTTTTGTTGTATGCTTTGTGGTTATGGTGGGTGAGGGGTTGGAGAGGAGGATTTTTAGGACTCACGGATACATGGATGCCTGGACTTGATGTCCCAGAGGGCCATTTCAGGCCCGTTTTCCTGTGTAGCTATATCAGAAGTTTGATACATGCATGCTTTACATGATGCCTGAAGGCTCAAGGCTTGGGGTTGGAGAAGTACACTCATTTAGGTAATGAAATAAGCCATTCTCTGCACTTCCAAGCCACTAGTCAAGCAGAAGCCATTGAAAAGTAATGTGATTCTCTTCTGAAAAAAAAGTAGAGCATATCATGCATACTTCTCTCTCACCGGCAGCTTTTTGAAGTTTTTAGGAACCACAAGAATACAGCAGGCCCTCTTTTAAAAAGAGCCAAAGAGCAAGCAATAAAATGGTTTTATTTAAATATATGACAGGCTACTACTTAAGGAGACTGGCAGAGAAATACAGTAAAAGAACTGAAGCCTCCTAACCCCTTTCTACCACCCCCATACTCTTCAATTCACCCTGTTCAATTAACAGACAGTAATGATGTAAGTTTTTCACTGAAGTATTGGGTAAGGTGGGAAAGACTACCTACAGCTGAGTCCTAAGACTTAAATTGTGAACTGATCTCTAATTTTACCAGTAGGGGTTAAAGTAGCTCTCAATTTGCCAATTCCAGCCCTGAGAAAGGAGCTGCAAAGTTATCAAAGTGGTTTTGCCATCAAAAGACACTTTACTCCCTCAATTTTTGTTTCAAATCACGATTCATGATTTTCCCTA
>NW_005842341.1:533786-545819 GCF_000455745.1 Alligator sinensis
CCCTACAAATCACCGATAGCAGAGTTGCAACATGCTACATTTGCTATGCTGTTTTGAACTATTAAGGCAAAAGACAGATGAACACAGAAAAAAGTTTGCTTAGTTTCAACGACAACATGCACAGGAATTAGTAAATTAAGTCAAAGATACTTCAAAAGTTAGTAATGAGAACATGAACAGAAGCATTTTCACAAGTGTCAGCATGTTACCTCCTGGACATCCTCTGGATTTCTTCTTGAAACAATCTGAAAAACAAAAACAAAAAGCAGATCGGTGCCTGAATTTCAGTTTGCAAAGTTAAAAGAGGAACAGACGGTAATTTGCTGATGATAAAAAGAAACCACACAGAAAGTGCAGTTATTGCCCTCCCTTTTCAATTTGTATTCAGCAGATTTAAGTTATGTCCAATTTTAGTAAAAATTATCAAAATACAAAGTAAAAACTCAGAGTATCTAGTAATGCAGAAATTGCAGTCATTCAAAACTGTACCAAAGCAAACATGTCATATGGCTTGCTACTTGTACTCTTTTTCTAAGATCTAAATCTAAAAGCAAATTTAATATCAGGGACCACTTAAAATAAAAGTCACACAGATACCTTCCCATCAATCTTGTCAATCCTTCTGTGCAGCAATTTATTGCTATTAGAGCCACATTAATGCATGAGGTGTGGCTTAGTTATACCCATTCATTTTGATTTGAAGTTGTACATAACCTCTCCTTTGTTGTAGGGCTTTCAGTTTGTTAAAGCAGTACTTCCCCGCATTATCTGCAGCCTTCAGTGAACATTTCTCTCCAGGGTACTTTGTAGTTCTGTCTTTCTGCTGTGCCTCAAAATGTTGGCACTGCCTGTACACTTGACTATGGCTGACTTTTTCCCAAAGAAATTCCAATCAAAAGCAGACACAGCAAAACATGTCAAAGAAAGTTGTGTTTTCTCTTATTTTCTTTTTAAAAAAAGGGGTCTCCAGCAGCATTTCTCAACCCATGAGCCACGACCCAAAAGTAGGTCACACGAATATACGAAAGGATCGAGAACAAACTTCAAAAATGGATCAACAAATTTAAAAGATGGATTATCCTTTAAAGGAGAAAACACGAGAAACCTTCGTTCTTCCCTTGTGGGCTTTCAGAGCTACAGCCTGCGAGGGGCTGCTTGGGGCCCCCATGCCTCACACCCACATACCCACCCCCCACCCCAAACACTTGTGGGGGGCTTCGGCATGAGGGGCACTGGGTCAGGACTGGCCATCAATGTTTACAAATGGGTCCTGGTACAAAAAAGGTTTAGAACCACTGGGCTAGAGAACCATTAAAACCCAGGTTCTCACTTGGGCTTGTCTACACACACAAGCAATTCAAACCAAGTTCATATTTCAACCAAGTTCAACCAGAGTTCATATCTCTAGCTTGGCGAATGTCAGTATGTATGTACATAGTCTTATTTCAGAGTAAGAATATCCTTAATAAAACCCACTTATGTCAAAATAAGAGATTTATTCCAGAATAGATGTCTACATACCACTGTGCTTCAAGATGCGTCTACATACCACTGTGCATATTAACTTCGCTGACTTAGTTTGGTTCGCTCACACGTAGACAAGTTCTAAGGTGCAATGCTGCACCTGCCTCACAGGTAAAGTAACTACCTGGCTGCATGCCTCAGGCCACTTGAAAGTTGCTGCTCTCAGCTACATAAAGGGTCTTCTCCCCACCCTCAGGCCCGGTCCTCCACCGCATCAGGCCCAGGCATGCTCCTCCCCTCCACCTGCCGCTGTGGCGGGGAGGATAGGGGGAACAGGCCCAGACCCCAAGCAGCAGGAGGGAAGTGGGGAGCGGGCCTGGATGTGGGGGGCATGGCGCTCCATCCCCACCTGCCCCCCCCCATCATTCTTGACAGACAATTGGCTAGTTAATATATATCTTCCTTGAAATATGGTGCCCAGAACTAGACATAGTATTTCAGATTAAATCTCACCAGTGCTGAACAAAACAGAAGACTCACTCTCCTTGGCTAGGGACAGAAGTTATACATAAACCAGTATAAGTGGTTAGAAACTGGTTCAAATCTGTAACACAACAGAAGTTCAGTGCACATAAACCACATTCGAAAGGGTCAAAACCGGTTTAAGATAAACCTGGATAGATGTAGTATCAGACTGAACTGATTTAGTTTAAAATGGTCTACTGAGCTTCTGTGCCAGATCTCCTCCAGTTTCAAGTTAATTCACAGTCCCCCAGCATTAGGGGTGCACCGATAAAGACTTTTTGGACATATACCGATGGCTGATTATTGACCAGCCATATCTGCCAATACCGATCTGATTGCTGATATGATTGCTTGGAGAGCTATGTCTGGCTGTTAAGTCTGTTGTGGGGAAGGGGTATGGGGGAAGCAGATTGAGGCCTCTACGGTGAGGGAGGGAGTGGGGCTAGAGCTGGGGCTAGAGCAGGGGCTGTCCAGGCGGGGTTGGGTGGGGCAGGGCACAGGACAGAGCCAGCGGCCTGTCGAGGGTCCACGGGAGGAGGCTCCCACTGTTGCGCATACCCCTGGGAGAGATATGGAGGGCATGTGCATGGGGCAAGGGTGGGCTGACATTACACGCTCACGGGCTGCACCGGGCTCTTCCCAGTGGCTGCACTTGGGGTGGGCGGCAGTGGCACTGGGGGGGAAGCTACAGGTGGCTACAGCGGTGGCTCTAGCCCTTTCCACCCCCCATAGCCACCCTCCCAGCACTGCCCGCCCTGAGTGCAGCCACCAGGAAGAGCCCGGCAGAGCCCCTGAGTGTGAGTAGCAGCAGCCAGCCTTCACCCCACACACAGATCCAGAGGGCACATGCCTCCCCCACAGGTGTGCACTGCAACAGAAGCGACACCACCCCCGTGCCTCCTGGATGAACCACCTGCTCTGCCCTGCACCTTGCCCTGGCTGGGTAGTGCCTGCCCCCGCCCCAGCCCCACTCCATCCCTCACCATGGGGGCCTCAATCTGCCCCCACCATGTCCCTTCCCTCCCCTACGCCCCTTCCCCCCCCACAGACTCACCTGTCGGACACTGCTCTCCAAACTGCCAGGCTGCACTCCTGGCTGCATGCATGCTGTGGCTGAGCACATGCACACGGCATTTATCAGCAACATTAATCAGCCACAGCAGCCAAAAAAAGCTGATTGCCAATAATGTCAATTTTTCTTTTACCGGTGCCAATACAATATGGACTGATGTACTGATGCACCTCTACCCAGCATCCCAGGATGCTTTGCACCTCCCCCACAACCTCCCCACCTATGCCTTTGCAGGATGGATGGGGTAACTTTGGCCCAAGCTGTCTGCTCCAGCCAAGCAGGGATATGGCCTGAGTCACTGCACACATGTGGCTGCATTTCTGGAATAAAAAAAGAATGTCTGTTCACTTGCTTATTGGTTCAATCTACACAGCTTAGACTAACCTGCAAAGATTGAATCGATTCAGCCTCAGGATTTTTTACTATACTTGGCCCTTGAGTTGTGTGCAATACTCTTGTTAATGCATGCTATTAGCTTTTTTTGAACAATACTATACTGTTGACTCAAAATCAGTTTGCAGTCTTCTCTAGCTTCTAGGTCCTTTTCTGCAGTACTGAACCCTAGCTAATTGTTCCCTATTTTCTATATGTAATTTGATTGTTCCTTACTTTGCTCTTGTCCTTACTGAACTTCATCAAATGCATTTCAAACCATTTCTCCAACATATCAAGTTCATTCTGAATCTCAACCCTATCCTCCAAAGTGTCTGCTACCCAAAGTCACCTCCAACTTTATTAAATGTACCCTCAATTCCATCATCCAAGTCATTAATGAAGATATTAAACAGTACCAGATTAAGGACTGACTCTTGGGGACCTTTACTCGATAACTGTTTGCTGACTTCTTCCTTTAGACTTCCCTAATTTCAACCTACTAGCCAATTCCTTCACTATAATCTCCCTTTTCACCCCTATATGATTTTTGGAAAAGAACAAATGGAAGTGGAATATGTCTTTTTTCCCCCTTGTTTCTACTTTGAAACCTTTTTCTTCCCTTAAAACTCTCCATTAGCCTAGACCTGACAAAAGTTTATTCATTTTTATCCTTGTGATTAGTCTCAAAGCTTACTTGAATTTTACTTCATGGTTATCCACACTTTTCGTTTCACTCTTTGGTATTTTAGTCATTACTTCCACATCCCTATTTCTGTCTGTAAAAAAACCCAGTGCAAAAAAATATTTCCACTTTCCTTAGTAAGTTTTAGGATACTTCCCATATAGGACTTGCAGGCAACAGAAAGGGATAACTTAGGCAATAATTGCACATCACAAAGGAACAGCAAAAGCATAAAATAACATTTTTTTGCTTTGCAATTCACTTTTAATTAAAGCCCAACAACTATAGGCAAGTTACCCAAACGGAAAAAGGGAGAATCAGAAAAATGAGTGTTTACACAGCCAGGTAGTGGAAGCCAGCAATAAGGCTGAGATGCTCCATTTCACAGACCCTTGCTCCACAGATTACATTGTCTTCCATATCTAGTGGCCATGGCAACTTCAAGACATGCTGCATTAAATTTGTTCCCCATGCTTTTTCAGGAAGGTCAACAAAAGCTAGAACCTCTGAAGGATCCTTCACTTCAATCCAGCCCATCATTAATTCATAATTTTGACACCAAATATGTGCATTAATATCCACACAACATTCATACTCCAAGACTTTCAGTTCAATTTTTTTATCTTGCAATCAGCATCTTTTGTAACTCCTTAATGCAAGCAGCTTTCATCACCAAAAAAAAGTCAATCCAATATTTACTAAATGACATAGCTCATATGCAAACAGATCAATGCATTATTATTATTTCATGGTCTGGAAATCTCTCACATAAAACAGACCCCACAACAATCTTCTACATTGTTATTTAAAAGAGGCAGAGTACCTGAGTTTTTGTCTGTTCTGCAAATATTCAATGTGAATAATTAGAAACTCAATTAACACTATCATGATTTTTATTATAATAAGCAGTATTTTAATTAGTCAATTTTTAAATATAATGCAGTAGTTCATTATTTTCTTATCTTGCCTTCTTCATATCTTTTCTTTGAGGGAACTCTTGGAAATCAATACAGAAATGACAATATTTCTCTAACTTTCTACAGATTAGTGTGCTTTTACAATTTAAAATGAAATAAAATAAGTTTAAATACACTTTGGGAGACAAGGGTTTTTTCTTATATCTTTTGTTGGACCAACTGTACAGTTGTAAGAAATGTTGGATAAGCTTTTGGACACAAAGGCAAGAATTGTGTGGGTAATATCTTTTATCCCAACTATGCAGTTGGGATAGCCTTAGACAACCTTAGACAAACTTGGAGACCCAAGGGAGGGGACTGTGATACCTGAAAGCCAGCCTAAATCCAACCTAGCTAGGCAGTTAGTCAAATAAACAATCTGAACCACAAACACTCTTGCATATATCATAGACCATGGCAGCTACATCATTCCAGCACTACCAAAACACTTTGGGAACACACATACTCTGTATTTAGAACCCCTGTGCATTCATTTTCAACATTACACAAGCTTTGCTAGAAATTAAAAAGAAAAGGATTTGTTCAGGGCTTCCATATTGCCAAAGCTGGCTATCTTTTAAAGTCAACCCCTAAAACATACTTTTAGGAAATCATAGCAAATAAAGTTAATCTATCTTAACATTCAGGAAAATCTATGTTGAAAACTGTACATTTGAGTCAAATGTTTATTTTAGGGCATGTCAAACATATGAGCACTCTCACTCAGTAACATTTTAATATATGATAGTAAATTTCTCTCAACTTAAAGCAGTTTTACCGTCAATCTACAAATATGTAAACCAAAAGAAATAATCGATTTTCAGTAAAATGCATTGAATATCCTAGGTAGCTGTCAGAAGATGGGTATTCAGTACATTGGGAAGGTCAGCCTTACTTTTTTCCAGATAGTCCCCCAAAGCTGCAGATCACCAGTTCACCATGTGAGAGAGAGAGCCCCAGCAAGCATTGTGATAATGATGTCATATCAACCACGGAGCCAACCAACTGCAGGGATGGGAGGAAGAAAAAAAAAGTGGTGGGGTCAGTGCCTGAAACAATTTTTTTCTTTGGCACATAATTTGGCACAGTTTCTTTTATTATTCTTCTCTGTCTCAAATTTGTACCCACATCCTTCATAGCAAGTCTGACAGGAATGGGAGCCCTGCAGAGGCAAGAGCTGGGCACACCACTGCTTTTGCAAAGTCCCAAGCATACTCTAAAGTAGACCCCAGCAAAAAATATTTCATCTTTCATGGGGTCTGAGATGCTAAAATATTTTTAACAACTAATGCATTGGTGATTATTTTACTTTTTAAAAATAAAGAAAATAACCAATTTACTCTGCCTGCAGGCTGACTGGCTCCTTGATATGTGGTCAACTGAACACCACCAGCAGACTGCACGACTCTGGAACATGTCATCTGGAGTAAAAGCTGGGATTCTGCAACTTCAGGGACCTGGCAAAATGCTAACATTTCCCATGAGTTAGATATGACTTTCACACAGATTTGGGGCACTCGGCATATGCTGCATCACAGCAAACCAGAACAGATTTTAACTGACCCAAGCCAATCATTCTGAACAGTAGTTCATGTAGGGTAAAATTAAGACAAACACAAGCCTGGGCTTGTGTCCTAGATATTAGATAAGTAAGCATCACTCCCAGTTTATTTCTTCAGACACACTAATAGAATTACACCACTGCATTATCATCTCAGACTAAGCCTGTTAAATGGGGTTCATCACAGTTAGATGAAGAAAAACTGAATGCATTATTTTCCTTGCCGCTGTCTCAAGAGAGGCTTCATTAGCAGTCGGGCCCAGGGGAAAAATGTTTTTCTCCCGAACTCTTAAGGAACAAACAAAGGCCTTCCTTTTGTTTAACTTAACAAAAATATCTCATACATCTCTCTTACGTTAGTATATAATAGAGCAACGTATAATCTATTTTATAGAAGAAAAAAGTATCAACATAGTGGTTTAAGATTTTAAAGTTAATGCAGAAAAGCTTCACAATAGTCAAACAACTTGGGAGCTCTTGATCCTCACTAGGTAACTAGGATCACTACATCCTCCCATTCATACAGGAAGAGTGTCAAAGTAAATATAGCAAGGGTTTAGGTCGTAGCCGTGTTAGTCTAAGGACATAGGCAGACAAGGTTCCTTGGGTGAATTTGATATCTTTTATTAGAACAAAGTAAATATAGGTCACTCTCACAGGCAAAAAAATCTAGAGCAAAATAAGTGTAACAACATAAATCATTCCAATAAAATGTTAAACTGGTAACAATTTATATAGATTCATAGATGCTAGGGTCGGAAGGGACCTCAACAGATCATCGAGTCCGACTCCCTGCCTAGGCAGGAAAGAGCTCTGGGGTCAAATGACCGCAGCCAGATGCCTATCCAGCCTTCTCTTAAAGACCTCCAAGGTAGGGGAGAGCACCACCTCCCTTGGAAGCCCATTCCAAATTTTGGCCACCCTTACCGTGAAGTTTTTCCTGATATGTAACCTAAATCTGCTCTCTGTCAGTTTGTGACTATTGTTCCTTGTTACCCCAAGAGGCACACTGGTGAACAGAGCATCTCCGATCCCTTGCTGTGTCCCCCTAATGAATTTGTAGGCAGCCACAAGATCACCTCTCAGCCTTCTCTTGCAGAGGCTGAAGAGGTCCAGGTCCCTCAGTCTCTCCTCCTAGGGCTTGTCCTGTAAGCCCCTGACCATATGAGTAAGCCCCTAACCATACATCAAGCCCCAACTTCAACATGTTGTGCAGTATAAACAAACTCAACTTCACAATTCCTTTCCACCCATGACCACCAAGCATTCATGAAGTGAAAAAAAAGAAAGGTATAAAGAGTGACTAACTACCCCAAGGTTACATAAGATTTTCTCAGAACTAGAAATAAAGAACATCTCCTGATTTCCAATCCTTTGCTTCAGGCACATGACCATCATCCTCTCCCACAGGGGCCAGATTCTGACACCTGTACTCAGCAATGCTTTGTTCTAGCGATACTCTCCAAGTGGGAATGAGTCTTCTACTGGCTCTTTCAGCTTAAAAGGGAAGTGATCTATGTATGCCTCAATTCAAATAGCTCTGCACTTGTAACAAAGGGGTGCTGTTAGTGTACACTCTACTTATTAATTTTTATTCCTTAACAGGTTTAACAGTAGGGATAAAGGAGAAGATAGAATAACTCAACTAAGAAGCTTTGAAGTTTTGTGTTTGTTTGCTTTTTATTTGCTCTTCCATTCTACAGCCTGAGAGAAGTGCCACAGAGTATCTGGGGGTATAATAATATTATGTGAAGTCGAACATACAGAATCTTACTGATACCCAATTACTTAGCCAATAAAATCTTTCTGTGTTCTATACTTGCTCTTTTCCTGAGAAGGAAAGACAGCTTTCTAAATCCTGATCATTTTATCAACTCTAAAAGGGGACATAGCTGAGGTCTACAGACAGTCTGTGGACAATTCAAGGAAAAAATCTGTGTTCAATGCATAGCAGTAGTCTTCACAGCAAAATACGGGTTAAGACAAATACAGAATGGGACAACAAACTGTAAAAACACCGTTAACAATATAAGCATGTGATATACATAAAATGAAACAGATACTTAGATCAGTGGCACATCTTTACTTTGAACAGCATTCAATACAGCTCACCCATATCAACAGAGAGATAACAGAAATAGATTGCCCAAAGATGGGTAACCAAGATGATTAAAAATACAGAGAGAGCGTCATACTTGACAAGAGAATAGAAAAATCAGGACTGCCTACTTAGCATGGAGACTCCTAAGAAGGGACAAAGGTACAGTATATATAATGAATCATATAGAAAAGTAACTGTGCTGAGCTCTCCAAGTTAACTTCTCATACAACATGGAAATCAAGGAATATTCACTTGAATTGAAAGGCAATACATTTAAAATCAATACTCAGCTATCTAAAATTAAACTTTCCCTATTCATGGGTTATTATATAACTGCTTATTACAGAATTCAGAGATCTTGCATATCCCTCTGAGGTATTTAGTAACAGCCACCCATGCCAGATGGACAACAGAATGACAACTGAACTTAGCCAGTAGCACAGTTCTGACTTTGCTAACATTTTCTGGTATGGCCTTAAAAGTTCAGTCAGCAGTAG
The DNA here is from genome assembly GCF_000455745.1 of Alligator sinensis. Taxonomy (NCBI): domain Eukaryota; kingdom Metazoa; phylum Chordata; order Crocodylia; family Alligatoridae; genus Alligator; species Alligator sinensis. Next base: position 543,020 of record NW_005842341.1, read on the forward strand.
CATAGGTACGGTGATGAGAGCAGGACACCAGCCCCAATTATTAAGGGATACCAGAATCCCGCCACAAAGCCTTTACTACAGCAGGGGCAGCCCTGTGCTGCCTCCACCCAACCATAGGAGCAGCTCAAGAGAGTCCAAAGGAGGGCCACACGCATGATTAGAAGCCTAGACACCAGGTCATAAGAGGAGAGGCTAAAAGATTTAGCACCGCTCAGTCTGGAGAACAGAAGACTCAGAGGGGACTTGGTGGCACCCTATAAGTATATCAAGGGCACACATCAGGGCCTGGGGGAGCATCTGTTCACCAAGGTCCCCAGGGAAGGACAAGAAATAACGGGCACAAGCTGACTGAGGATTGCTTTAGGTTAGACATATGAAAAAATATTTACAAGTCGAGTGCCGAGGGTTTGGAACAGGATCCCCCCCGAGGTGGTACAGTCATCCACCCTGGCGATCTTCAAAAAGCGTTGTGACACCCATCTTGCTGGTATCATCTGATCCCAGCAGTCTTTTCTGCCCAAGTGCAGACGGGCTGGACCAGATGACCTGTAAGTTCCCTTCCAGCCCCTAACAACTATGAAGCTCTGCTCCCAGCAATGCATCTGGGAATGGCAGGTGAGTGAAATGGTGTGTCGTGTCCGCCCTCCATCCATCCCCCCGCCAGGGAGTTTCTCGCACAACAGGTTTAGCGCTGTGCCCAGCAACATATCTGGGAAGGGGGTGGGAAGTGAACAGGACCCCAGAGGCAGCTCCCAAGGTGCCCATTCCACTTAGCTGCTGTGCAGCAATGGCAACACATAGGGGGGTGCATGGGGGTTCCACTTCCAGAAGCACCGCAGCCACTTTCGGGAGCAGCATGGCCACTCACCAGTCGGTAAGTTTTGCCATGGGGGTACCATCCCCCGCAGTCAGCAAGATTGGCCACGGGGGGTTCCCCCCCCAGTCACTGACTGGCCGCTGGGGGGGGGGGGGGGGCACATGCCCCCCCTAAGGTGGCACCAGTCACCCATGCTGTGTAGGACTCCCTCTCTCTGCCACTGCTGCCCTGCACAGGGGAGGCAGTATTAGCTGCAGCAGCATCTGCATTCTCTATGCAGAGAGCCCAGGCAGGTAAGACCACCCACTCCCTCCACCCCAACCCCCACTCTACAGTGGTCATCATACCCCTCCACCCCAACCTAGGCAAGGTGCTGAACAAGCTTACTACTCCTGCCAGTCAATCACAATAGCTATTTTTAATCCTTTGACATAGTGGTTCTCAACTTTTTGTAGACTCAAGGCACCCCTAGGACAATGTCAGCTCTTACCTTTCACTCATTTTATGACTACAGGAAAGTAATAGGGCAATTTTTCTTTTGCAAAAAAACCCAGAAAGACTACAACAGGTCAGAATGTTTTTGACGCTACAGATTCCTCTTTGAAAACTCTGGATTTATCCTGTGAATCATGTGTTAAGTGTTGGCACACCTAACACTGCTAATATTGTATGGTATCCCATGGCACCCTGTTTGAGAATAACAGCTTCAGCAGCATTACATCATCCCATTTACCACACGACACCTGTTGGAGGCAGAGATTTAAAAACAGAAAACAAAACTGCCTCATCGGTTTTTGCATTAAACACAATTGAGAAACATCAAATGAAGAGTTATTGTATATCTACCAAAGTCGAAACGTGAGCCAGGATACAGAGCATCATCTTAACTTAAGTCCCAGGAGTACTGATAATGGTGTTTTAAAGATTTTCATGGCACCAGTATACCTTGCCATGGGCATTCATTTTGTTTACTCAGCCTGCCTTACTTCTGGCTTTATTTTTTTAATTACAGGGTAAAGAAGTTAAAACTAAAAGGAAACTGTCAGCTCCAAGCACTAGTGCCAAAGTGGCAAATGGGCAAAGTCACATTCGTTTGGGAAAGAGCTCAGAAGTGTCATTTGGAAGACAGCTACTGGCTGTTACCCCCTGGTGACAAAACTAACCTCCCCGCCCCGCCAAAAAAAGAAAAAAAAATCTTCCTTCAACACTTGAGAGCTTGAGACCCAGCAAGTCGGATACCTGGTGGCCACAGACCGTGACACATGTGCTTTTAGAGGTGGAAAAGGCCATCAGGAAATTGACCAATGATATTAGGAAAAACGCTCTCACAAGAAGGGTGCTGAAGCACTGGAAGAGGCTACTTAGAGAGATGGTGGAAGCTCCATCCTTGGAGGTGTTTAAGACCCGGCTTCACAAAGCCTTGGCTGAGATGATGTAACTGGGGCTGGCCCTGCTTTGAGCAGCGGGTTGGACTCGATGAGGTCCCTTCCAGCCCTTGCTGTCTACAATTCCTTCTTCCCAAGGTTGCAGGTGCAGAGCAAACCCGGCCTCCCCGCGGCACCTCGCCCACGAAGGGCACCCATGAGGCACAGACTTCCCTGGAGCCAGCGTTCCCTTTCTCGTGAAGGGGATGAGCAGCCAGTAGGGTTCAAATTAGGGGGGGCTGAGCCGCCCCATAAGAGGAGAGCCTCCCTGTAAGATTTGAAAATAATAATGGGGGGTGGCTCTGATTTTATTATGGCATGGTGGTGGGCAGCCCCATTTCTGTTGCAGACCCCGCCCCAAGAAGCAAAGTATAATTGGAGCCCTGCAGCGAAGGCCAGCACTGCAGCCTGAAATAGGTCCTGGAGACCGCCCCTAGTGCCTCCTGCCTGGGGGACCCTTCCTCTTCCTCCGCCCTCCAGCCCCCTCGCCGCGATACACACACATCTGGGGGCTGCACATCTGGAGGGCTGCGCGGGAGGGCCGTGGCCGCGGGTGCGC
>NW_005842341.1:545938-558342 GCF_000455745.1 Alligator sinensis
TCCTCCTCCTGCCTCCGCCCCGGCCTCCCCGCAGCCGCAGCCCGAGCCGGCCGCTCCGGCCCCTCTGCCCCGGCGTGGTGCTGGGCTGGCAACCGGGGCACACGGCCTGGTTGTGGCAGGGGGGTGGGGCCCCGGCCTCGCCCGCAGGGAGGTGTCCCCTTCTTCGCCCGCAGGGAGAGGGAGGGACTGCACGAGCTTCCCGGAGCCGGAGCTCACCTCGTGAGCTGCTGTGAAGGGGCAGAAGCTAATGAAGTGGATTTGAGTTCACTAAAGCTGGTGACACTCTCTGTTTATGTAGAGATTAGTCCAATCTCGAGAGAGAGAGAGATTTGTGTGTGTGTACGAATAAATGTATATAGATACTAAATAAGTGCTATATAGAGACTAAGCAGGGGTGTAGGTTGTAGCCCTGTTGGTCTAAGGACATAGGCAGACAAGATTCCTTGGGTGAATTTGATATCTTTTATTAGACCAACCCAAATAGTTGAAGGAAGGTTCAGCAGCAATGGTGTGTGCTCTTCCTGGATACATTACAATCTGCCTGGCAACTGACTCCCCAGCCCAGCCGCTGGCTTCTTTACTTTTCATTCCATCCCATCCAGGAACTGCTGAAGCTTCCTTAGCCTGACGAAGGGTTTTTGAACCCGAAAGCTTGCTTAATAACTTTTCTCCAGCTATTTGGGTTGGTCTAATAAAAGATATCAAATTCACCCAAGGAATCTTGTCTGCCCATATAGAGACTAAGTGCCATATGTATATATAAAGAGAGCGAGAGAGACACTAAGTGCTCTATACATATATATTTGTCTGTGTGCACACAAATAAATATATATAAATTACTAAATAAGTACTATATAGAGACTAAGTGTCATCTGTATATATATATATATGTAGAGAGACACTAAGTGCTATATATATAAATATATATATTTGTATGTGAGTAGAGACTAAGTGCCATATGTATTTGTGTATATGTGTGTATACACACACATAAATATATAGCACTTAGTCTTACTTAGTCTCTATATAGGCAGACAAAGTTCTTTGGGTAAATCCAATATCTTTTATTAGACCAACTCAAATAGTTGGAAAAAATTCTTCTGTGCAAGCTTTTGGGTACAGGTTTCTCTTGCTTTATGCTGTACGTGTGTTCCTGGAAAATGGCACATAACTCAAATTTGCATAAAGAGAACCCTCTTTACAACATAACTAATAGGGATACATTCCAAGACCTCGACTGTGCTGACCCCCAGACCCATTTCTACCACTTTTACAAGATAGTTTTGGTACTCGCCAACAGCAAACAGTACATACAAGCACAGGGTGATGGTGAATGTTACCATAATGGATGGCAACTAGAGAAACACATGTCGCACACAATGAGCTAGAAGCACAGATCCACACAGAAGACTATATTTTAGTACACGTCCCTCCCACAATGCACTGCACAAAGCAGCTGACTGTGGGCTTCCACCATACTAATCACGTAAGAGTGAATTTACCTTGCATATAACGAATTTTTGATATAAACAGGGTCATCACATAAGAGCAAATCTGCACATACAGAACCCACATAAATCAAGGGAAACTTGTACAAATACAATTCATCAGGCTGAGGAAGCATCCGCAGGTGTTGGTCTGTGCTCTTCCCGGATGGACTTCTTTACCATCTGTTCCATCCAGGAAGAGCACAGACCAACAATACAATTCATCAGGCTGAGGAAGCATCCGCAGGTGTTGGTCTGTGCTCTTCCCGGATGGACTTCTTTACCATCTGTTCCATCCAGGAAGAGCACAGACCAACTGCTGATGCTTCCTCAGCCTGAAGAAGGGTGTTTGTACCCAAAAGCTTGCAAAGAAGAATTATTTCCAACCATTTGAGTTGGTCTAATAAAAAATACCAAATTTACCCAAAGAACCTTGTTTGCCTATATCCTTAGACCAAGACGGCTACAACCCATACCTTAGTCTCTAGATAGCACTTATTTAGTTTCTCTTCCTCTCTATAGCACTTTATATCTAGACTATAAATATATAGACTATATATATAGGACTTCATATAGCACTTAGACTAAGTGCTGTATTGAGAAACTGAAGTGCTATATATATATATATATATATTTGTTTATATATAGGCTAGATAAGTGCTATAGAGACAAAGTGCTATATATATAAGTGCTATAGAGAGGGCAACTACACGTTCATTAATGTGCCATAATTACAGCACGTTAAATTTTAGTACCTATAACAACAGGTACTAACTTCACGTGCTGTAACTAGCACTACTGTGCATTAGCACAAACGAACACTTTGTGTGTGATGCTTAAAGTTTATAGACTAATTACACATTAGCACATTAGCGCAGTTTTTGCCAGCCGTGCTAATGCTCAGCAGAGTTGGTCCAATGGGCACTGAATATCTCATATAGACGCACCCAGTGAGATACTAAATAAGTGCTATATGTATGTATGTATGTATGTACCAAATAAGTGCTACAGAGAAATTAAATAAGTGCTATATATTATATGTATGTATATAGAGAGAGACAAAGCCTAGTAAGTGCTATAGAGGGAGAGAAAATAAATAAGTGCTATATAGATTTATGTGCATGTGTGGAGAGAGAGAGAGACTAAGTTTTATAGAGAGAGACTAAAACAGTGTTGTGTGTGTATGTATATATATGACTAAATAAATGCTAGAGAGACTAAATAAATTATATATAAACACACACACATATATCTTATTTAGTCTATAAAAGTGCATGTTTACCCTGCCTTCTGACTGCCTGCACACTAACACAGCTAACCACCTCTCTTACCAACCTGTTTTTGAAATCCACAACCAGGTGTTCCCCACTGCAGAGTGGCTGTACGGAGCATGATATTGTTAGCAGCACTCAGATTTTAATATCTATCCTAGTGGTTCTCAACCTTTTTAGACCCAAGGCACCCCACAGAAAAGTCCGTCTCTTAGTTTCACTTGGGTTTTTTTGTTGGGTTTCTTTTTTAACTACAGAAAAATACCAGAGCAATTTTTCTGTTGCAAAGAACTCAAAAAGACCACAGGTCAAAATTCATTTAACACTATTGATTCCTATTTGAAATCTGTGGGTTTATCTTGTGAATTATGTCTGTACACCTCAGTGTTAAAATTTCATGGGACCCCCATGACTCTTGAAAGGCTCTCAAGGCACCCCAGTGTGCTGTAGGACCCTGATTGAGAATCACTGCCGTCTCCCTTCCTGAGTCAACCTGCTCAGGTTAAAAGCACTACAAGATTGCAATGTGATTTCTTGTGTGTGGAGGGGAGTTGTGTTAAGTGGAACTGTAAAGAAGATGAGGCCAAGGAGGGCTAATACACACAGAGTTTGGTTATCATAATCATAAATACATTGGTTTAGAAATAAATGTAGTTTAAGTGACATAACTCCCTAGTGTACCACTTACTATGTCTGTTTCTTAACAGTTGCAGCATCACAAAAAGTGTTTGGACAAGACCTAATCCTTTAGAGTTAAGAGGTCTTAGAGGCTTTGTCTGCACTGGAGAAACTGGGCCCATGTTAACACGATATGCTGAACATAGTTTGCCTTTACTGGAAATGAGGTTCATGCATTTAAACATGTTAGCTGGCCATGAAGTGATCTGGAATTCTTTCCAAGGGCCTCCTTTCCTCCACATACCAGGAAAGCGTGTTACTCCAAATCAAATCCTGCTCACAATCCGTGATATTGTACCAAAGGTATTTTGCATCCATTCTTTTTTCAGTGCATCTACTGTCCATGTACATAAAACTTCAACAAAATCTTACATAATTCAGTAATGCTTTTAAATGACTGGTGATCTTCCTTTAAAAAAAAAAAAAAAAAATAGAAATCACCTTATATACACAAACCTGTATAAAGCAGCTGTATAAAGCAAGCTGTGCCATTGAGGTTCCTTTTTGTGGTTTATTTTATAATACAAAGATACAACCCAATGTTTACAGGGTTAAATAAACAAGAGGTCATTTTGCCCATTTAATCTTTTCTCTCCCATCCTCTGCTTGTAAGTGTGTTTAGACTTACCTCTAAAGATAAGGTACTTACACAGGTATAAGACTATAGAGCACCAGACCATCATTCAGAAAGGTAATAATTATGTGATACCCTATTTGCAATTGCAGAACAGCAACCTTTTGTGCTATGAAGGTACCTTGAATTATTTGTTTGCAGTGAGATCTAACGAGCAAAGTGTGTTTCATATTTCAGATGTCACTAGACTAAGAACCTGTTCAGATTCAGAACAGGAGAGCTTCTTACGTCTTAATAAGAAAATGCATTTAGTATCTTTCTGTATAGATGTCCACTTGCACATAAATCTTCAGCATAACTTGCTAATGAAAGAATTTAAAAAAAAAAAAAAAATCAAGCTGCTACTGTCTGACGTATACCTTCATAAAACAAAAGTGCACTCTGTTTTAAATGCAAATAAGATATTTTATAACCTGTATAATGTTATCTTACCAAATGTTAGCTTAGTGTGTTACAAACAAGCCTTTCCTTCAAGGAGAATTACACTTTGTCACTGATCTTTACAATCCTCTCAGTCGGTTCAGTTTAAGCAAAAGCTATACTGCAATAGTTACATTAATTTTTCTGAGCCTGTATCACTCCGATTTTTTCTACATATTTGGAAATGTTTTATTTACTTACTTTCAAATGTTTATGTGATTTACAAATTCTCATGTGATTTTATATTTGGAAATAATGTTAAGACACTACAACTGTCATATTTCCTACTTCTATTTATAACATTGCCTCTCCCAATTCCCATTTCTGAGCATACTATTTAGATACTTGACATTTTCAGCTGCTCACAGCTGGCAGTTTACTGCAGAGATTCTTTATTCTTTTGTATTTTAGTTGGAAAAAACTCTGGGCATCTCTGTATCCAGGGTGATCATATTTAGTTAATTTTCTTAGTAACAAAAGAAAGCATAGTTTATGCAGAAAGTGGTACAATTAATAGTCTCCATGATCTTCCAGTAGCAAACCTTCATTTGAAGCCATTTTAAAGTAGGGTGCCTAGAGGGGTGAAAGTCTGGACAGGCAAAGACCTGAGTTTCTTTCCATCTCTGGAATTAAAAAGAGCCAAGAGAAGTTTGCCTTTCCCTATTTTGCCCCCTGGAAAGATTATAAAAAAGAGCCAGAATGCATTTGTAGCCACATTCATAAAGATAAGATTCTGGTGGAGGAGAATAAACTCGATCTTTTTAAAAATCAAGGAACCCAAACTTTCTAATATGCTATATGGTCTCCAAGCCTAGGGACAGACATTCAAAAAGCCTGAGCCTGAATTGATTCAATCTTTGCAGGTTAATCTAACCTTCAGAGGTTGAACCAATTTGCAAGTGGATAAACATTCACTTTTGATTCAGGAAATGCAGACATATGCCTGCAGTGGCTCAGGCCAAAAGCTGGGGGGAGGGGGGGGGCACTAGAGCACGCCGAAAAGGGGGGGGGGGGGGGGGGGGGCACTAGAGCACGCCCTCCTTGCCCATCTACAGGGCTGAACTGAGGGGGGTGTGGCCAGGCTCTGGCAGGATGGTATGATTAGGAAGGGGTTGAATCCTCACCCTGGCCTGCACAGTCCCCAGCCAGGGTGTGCCTGGAGGTGGAGGGGGACAGGGAGGTGGAAGCAGCAGTCACCAGGCTTCCCTCCCCCCCACTCGCTGCTCAAGGGGCAGGGAGTGTAGCCAGCCCCCAGCCCTCAGCTAGCACTTTGAGGCAAAGGGCTGGGTGGGGGGGGAGGGAAGGGGAGGGAGGACTGCATGCATCTGTTGATGATACTGAGCTTTTCAAATCTCCCTCTCCCTGCTTCTTCATACTGTCTGCAACAAACAGACAGGCATTGCAAACCAGGTCACTTCTCCCACTTGTCTCTGTCCCCTGTTGAACACTGACAGTAAGCCAGCAGCTAGCAAGGAGCCGATCCCAACACAAAGCTTATCAGCCCATCAGGAAAACAAAGCCTCTGTCTCATTAGTTCAAACCCTTCCTAAACATGTTTTTGCAAAGCATTTGTAAGGAAGAATGGAGGGACATTACCAGCTGACCTGCTCACTAGGGCTGCCAAAAAGCCCTAAGTGGACACTGTTCTGTCTGCCTTTGTTCCATTGAAATTGGAGACACACACACACAGACACCTTTCAGCATTAACTAGCATGGGGGTGTGTCACGACTGACCAGATGCTGGCTTGGGTCCCTGCTGTGGGAAAGGGGAGGGAAGGAGGGAGCGGGGATCCCTGCTTGAGCAGCTAGTGGCAGGGGGAAGGGGGTGAGGCAAGGGGAAGCCAGCCAGACACTGCTGTCTCCTGGCTGTAGTCTCCACCTCCTTCTCAGCCAGCCAAAGCTTTGACTAGGGAAGAGAGGGGTGGAGCCAGCCCTGCTTTCTGGAGCAGACACCCCAGCCCAGGACTGAAAAGCATGCTGGGGGACTCTGATTTAATTTGAACCAGGAAGGGGTCTGGGACAGAAGTTCCACAAACCAGTATGACCCAAATCAGTTAAGTCTGATAGATACTATATTCAACCAGGTTTATCTTAAACCAGTTTCAGCCATTTTGAAGCTGGTTCATGTGCGCTGAACTTCTGTTCTGTTACAGGTTTAAGCTAGTTTCTGATCACTTAAACTGGTTTATGTACAACTTCTGTCCCTATCCCAAATGTTCTCTCAATCCTGCATCTATTATAACCTATAACCCAGGTGGACTTCTATATAATAAGCTAGTCAATATGCATTTCTGGTTTAAGTTCACTTACCAAAATGTAGCTTTGAAGGGTATATGAGAAACCACTGGAACCAGAGACAACATCAATTAACTTAGAATTAATTTAAAACCAAATAGTCAGCCACAATATTCAACAAGACTGCCACTCCATTTTTTAAATTTGTTTCATTGAAACAGATGAAAAACCTTATAAAGCACTACTTTCTTTGGGTAGTGCATGTAATCACCTGAAGAAAGCAGCAGCATCTTCAACCCTTTATTATTAGGTCAAAAGAAAGGCTTACTAAAAAAATAAAGCAGGTTGTTTTTGAAACAGTTTTTCAAAAACAGTTTTTGAAACAGTACAAAAATAAAACTTTATTTACATGTACTGACACAACTCTCAGAGTTCAAACAATCAATGTTCAGATTCAAATAACAATGACATTTATTAATAAAAAGAAAAAAGGAGTGGCTTCTTTGGAAATGTTTAACTACAGAACCTGAGTAGCCCCAAAGTTCCAGGAATGGCAGCTAATTTATAATAACCCCCCCCCAAAAAAAGTTCCTATTGGGAATCTTATACATTTTCAAAATTAAAAAAATTTTGGATGTGGCAATAGGGAGCTAAATATTCAGTTACCACAAGAAATGGACATGAGAAGTGTCTTGGCTACAAGGGAGACTTCTTCTGAATTTCTTCTACTGTATGTTAGTTTGCATTTCCTCCTTGCCATCTCAGAGAGGTTTCCTTTGAGTTCTTTTCCTAATAGAAATAAATGCAATATAGACATTAATTTTTCTTTGTGTTTGGTTTCTTACCTGGATATTATTAAATTAAATTATTTACTCCTAGTTTTAAAAAGTGAAATACATGAGACTCTCTAGGCCCACAAGTTTCTCCATTCAGCCAATGTATTTCTTTCCTGCTCTAAAGTGAAAGATTACTTCAGCTTCTGTCTCTATTCAATTCACAGTTTTCCCTTACCTACCAAAAACATGTCCATTTCTAAAAAGGAGATAAATTAGAAATGGAGTATTGTGTGGGTAACAAATATCCCTAAACATTTATGCCTCTATTTTGTAATATTTGTTTTGGTTTTCAGATTTATCAGCACAAATTTGCTCTTTTACATGCATGCACACACAATTATATTACTATATATTAAAAAAAAAATAATCCAGATATTTTGGAGTCAAATCCAAAAAGGGTTACTTTGGATGGGTGGTTTTATCTAGCTGAAAAGGGTCATTTTATAATATTTAGAGTCTTGTTTTCTAAGTGATGCTCTGAAGAAAGTTTGCCTGTTAGGTTGGAGGGTTTCATTTTTTATTGTTGTAAAAATAAATGTAAAAAAAAGAACCACTGACTATGACATTATTATTGAGATAATAAGTGTACAAGAGTCAGGAATTTAAAAGGTATTATTATTCTTACAGCTTTGCATGTAACATTTGCCCTTACAATTGACTTCATAGTTTAAGATTTACAGTACTATATGTGCACTGTGGAAACCAGAACTTTGAATTTCTCCAAAATTAGCACAGATTTCAAAACCTGTGTGAACTTCATCACTTTGTCCAAAGATATTAGAAAAAAAAAGGTGTGGAATATTGAAAAGAAAAGAAAAAATAAACCCAGTGCATGTGTTTGTATACTCAAGCTACATTAAGTTGCATGGAATTTTCATCACCACATCACAGGATGTAAGAAGTCTGAAACAACACCTGCTAGTGTGAAAAAAAAGTAGAATCAGGATATTATTAAGGGTCCTAAAAAGAGTATCTGTTTGCAGGCATCCACTAATATAGTCAATATTAGTATGAATTTGGTAAGCAAGTGCCTACCAAAAAGAAGTGCACGACTGTTTCACTTATTGTTTATCATTTACTCCATGCTTGGCAATATACATATTTTTGGACTCTGCCACTAGCTAGGTTTGGAAATTTAAAGTCCAATTACTTTGGTTATTGCACTGCAAAAGGACAATTGCTCACTTTCCCTCCCCCATACAGCAAAACAAATACAGTGATAGCTCAGACATACATTAGCCTTCCATTCCCACAACATAAAATAGTTTCAGAGCTGGGTAGAGATCAAACATGAGAGCTTCCCTGAAAACTAATTTTAAAGGAAAGTTATAAAGCACTGAAGCTACAGGTTTAAAATGAAGGTGCTTTCTCAGCTATAATTTCAGTACATGTGCTGGGAAGGTGAGTGAATAGAACAGCAGTCCATCTTCTTTTACCATCTTGCTGTGATTGGGTCCCATGCAGTCTACAAGAGCTGAAAAATATCTTGCCCATGAAACTGCTCTTCATCCCAATTTTGTTTCCTTGTCCTGATGAGGGGTCAAGTTCTCAGAAGTCTGCTATTTTTACTAATTAGTCCAACAGAGAACTTACCTTCCCTGTGTATTTGCTTTAGTTTTGTAGCAGCCTTGATAGTACAGATATACAAGAGAAGCAAGATTTATAAAGGTGAAGTATCTCTCTTATTGGACCAGCTGCACAGTTGGGAGAGATAGGGAACAACCTTTTAGATTTTAAGCAGCCTTTCTTAGATCTGGGAAAGAAGGAGCCACAGTCCAAATTAAAAACAAGTTAGAACAGTTATTTTAGTTTAACTTAATTGTGTTAATAAATTTTCTCACTTGAAAGGGAAGTGGAGGTTTCTTATGTTAGCACTTCTGAGACCGTGGTTTTCTCCTTTTCTCATGAGAATCAGTTACATAGAAGCAGTATTAGTGCCAGAGGGCCTCTCCTCTCTAAAGAGAAACAGCACATCTCCCAGTAAGTTAATAGCATGCCCTGGGTAGGGAGCGTTAAAACCCTAAATGACCAATACAATGGTTAGTCTATAGCTACAGAACAGGGCATCAGAGAGAAGAGACTATTCTTGAAGAATATTTCTTTAACTTGACTTCCCTATTTAAAGTTTCATGAAATACTACATAGCCAGAGCTCCCCCCGCAAAAAAAAAGAATGAAGCAAAGCATCTATGATAAAGTGTTATTCACATTTAAGGGTCCAAGTCAACCTAGGCACTAGAAATTTAAAGGACCAGTTGAGAGAAGAAACAATTTCATTTATTTTGAATAAATAAATCTTTTAGGTACCTTTCGCTTTGTCTACTAACAAAGCCTTCTCTTTATTAGTGTGTCCTTGATTTCCTTTAGATGGGCTTCTTTACCTTCATAATTCTCTTTCGTCTAAACTTTTTATAACCCTCTTCTTCCTTACCATGAAAATCTTTGGTATAACCCTATTAAATCTACTGACTAAATTCTTTCAATGCTTTTTAAGGTGCCAGAGTAGCACAGGTGTCTTAAATATAGTCCTAAATAGCAATATAGTGATTTAAATTCCACATGAGGACTTCCCCCTGTAAGGGAAAAATATTTCAAAGTAGTTGTGTTTACAGTGATTATTGCTCAACTCTTAGCATTTCATAACAATGCATATAGCAAATACAGATCTTTAGATGGGTACTTCCCTTTTTCATGCCCTTATAGCAAGATATTTAGCAGAATTTGCATATTCTGACAGGGCCGCACCATGAGTACTTCTGGTATGGCCTCAAACCTGCAACTTCTGGGCTGTCAACTGTATGCCTTAGCACCTGCCATCCTAGCCCTAGAAGCTACTTGATAGTATTAGTGTGTTATGAGTAAAATTATGGAGGTGAGGGTTGTTTGTGCATAAAGTAGAACAGGGAAATAGTCTTTTGAGTCCAAAACTTTGTGGATACCTTGATTATTTGATTATTTTATGTATACAGTCTAATAGCCCTGCTGTCCTAGGAAGTTAAGAAGCTAACTGAAAATTAATTAGCATGTTTACCATTCTGAGGTAAGTAAACTAGCTTTGAAAAAACATAACTTGGTATGTTAATTGCTCTGTGCCCTCTTTACACTATCATATGATCTCAGTTTCTAAGTCCAGTCTATCCTCTCAACAAATGGGAGAACTTTAAAAATGCATTGAAAAGTCACCTGCATATAACAAACAACTGAAATGTGGCAAAAGTTTCCTGTTTGATTTATTCCTTATGCAGCAATTGCCCTATTTTACTTTATCAAAACCCAACACTGTGTATACTATTTATTTTAACCCACAATCATGTTATTAACCTGCACACCTGCATTCATTCTGTCCTCAAATCACGTTAGTCTAGCGTTTAGCTTACATTGCATAGACTGACATAGCGATGGCAGCAATTTCCTTATGTTGGACATTACATAGCAGTAATTATTTCTAGGCAGAAACCTTCATAGGCTCTGAGTCTCCAAATTAACTCATGCAGCCAGGTCTCAGTGGCTGATATGGAGCAGCTTGCAAAATGAGGGATTGATAGTGCCTCAGGGAACACGTTGGATGCATGTCCTTCACATTCTAAGATGAATAGAAGAATGTTATATTTATGCAAATGTCTGTAGCATCCATTATTGAAAAGGCCCCTTGTTACTGTACAAAAAAACCCAAAAGTAGTATCTAACATGCTGCCCCTACTCCTTCTCTGGATACTTTGGTTCCTTAGCAGGAAGACAAAAGAGCAGGGAGCTCTTAAACCTTTGCTCACACTCATCTTCACCCTGGCTCTGCTCCTTCTCCTACTCAAAACTAGTGCTAGACAACGTTGCTGGCCACCCTTCACTGGTGAGAGGACTTGAAGGCAGATAAATTTTTCCCTTCAGACAACCATGATGTGGTCTATATCACAGCACAGAGCTGCATCAGTAATGAACAGAAAGAGCAACATCAAGTGAAAAACACAGCTGAAAACTGTGTTCAACGCTGCACTAAGCCCCGAGGGCACAAGGGAATCAGGAGGGCCCCATAAAAGGTATGAAGGTTTCTTAAATAATGAGGGGGGGGTGGCGATTTGCCTGTTGGGCTTGTGCTTTCACATTTGTTTCTGCTGCCGTGCGACCCACTTAAGTGCTTCAAGAAAGAAAGCTCGACTTTGTGCACAGCCCCACAGCTCCAGGACCTGAGGCCTGAAGGGAAAATGCACAGGCAGCCTGTGCCCCACACAACAGGTGTGGTGTGCTTGTAACTATGCCAAGCCACAGCCCTGAACACCACCCAGCCTTGGCCTTTTTTGGGCAAGGCAGGCCAGCTACCACAAAGCACCTGTGACCTGGGAACAAGAAAATGGACAGGGCCTAGTTTCCTGATGAAGCCAAACTCCTCTGGGCTGAGTAAATTTCCAACGACCTTTACACCGCTGCACTGCAACCACGTCTCCACTCACACCTTCCCCTTCACCTCTCGCCCTTGCATTGACACCCAGAGTGAAGCTGGTAAGCCAGCTTCAGCCCTTAACTAAGATGGCGGCACTGCCCTATCACGTGATGCCCGCCCCTTCAGCCCTTACCTAACATGGCCGCAGCAGGGAGCCACCGCCCTAACCCAGCTCAGCTTCAATTTCCCATCAGGCTTGGCAGCCGGCTTGGATTCCCTTCACAAAGATGGCGCCTAGGGCCGCTTCCCGAGCGGGGTGCGAGAAGCCGCGAAAGAGAAGCAGGACTACAGTTCCCAGGGGCCCCTGCGCGCGCGCCGTGTTAGCCGGCGCTCATGGGAGCGTGGCGCGGCGCTGCGCGGGGCGGGGCTGCAGCGGTGCCGGGGAAGCGGCGCGACGGAAGCGAGGGCA
>NW_005842341.1:558373-558762 GCF_000455745.1 Alligator sinensis
GCGCGCGCCGCCCGGAGGGTTCCAGCCTGCCTGGAGGTAACGGCCGCTGGGAGGGAGGGGCGCCCTGGAGCGTTGGGCGCCGTGGGCGTGCGACATAGCTTGTACACACGTCACGCACCTTGTAAACACGTCACGTGTCAACACACACGTCACACACACCTTGTCAACACACACGTCACTTGTCAGCACACACACGATGTGAACACATCACTTGATAGCACACACGACTTGTTAACAAGTCCCTGGAGTGCTGTGTGCCGCCTTTGGAAACCTCCCTGGCCCTGGATCTCACAGCTTCAGGGAACCCCCCAGCCAGGTGCTGGCTAGTCGCTCCCCTGGTATCTGGAGCAGGGATGTGGGATCTTTGATGCCTTGCAAATCTCCCTGTA
>NW_005842341.1:558811-572006 GCF_000455745.1 Alligator sinensis
CTGCTGAAGTTTTATGCCCTCAAAACAGGAGCCTCTTCTTGGGAAATGTTGGTGCTGATCCTTTAATTTTTTTACCGCTTGTAGCTCACTTCTAGTTTTTGTTTTGTTTTGAGGGCTTTTTTTGGTGTCTAAAGCATGTATCCAAATGTATTGTTGCAGACCAGTAGGTAAGTAGAAAAGGGGATTAAACAGACCAATGATCTGTCTAAAATTATTCTAACTGGAAAGAAGTCACTTCGGAGATGAAAGCAACTACATTTCTGTAATTGTCAGCTTCTTGAAAAGAAAGCAAGCTGTTTTGGAGGGATTTTCAGACCTCGTAATTGCTGCAGGTCATATTATAGCTGTCAATAACGCTATGAAGAAAAGTAAAAAGTATAGATGCTCCTCCCTCCCCTTCCATCCCAATTATCTAGTCTCTTCCATGGGCTATAATTTGGATGCTAAGCTTTGTAATCTTTTACTTAGGAAAACGTAAACCTTTTTGTGGCAAGAGCAAAACATGTTGTGATGTAACCCAGGGTGGGCAAAATGGCAGATCTGGATGGTGGATCCCTGCCTGGTGCGTGCAGGGAGCAGATCACAATCCAGACCACGATGTCACTGTTGCAGGATCCTGGTCCCGGAGCAGCTCCCCACCCAGCTGCGCACCCTGCCAGTGCTGCTGGGGCCAGTCTCCATGGAAACCCTGGCCCTGCCCTGCTGCTCCTGGGGTCTCCATGGAAACTGGCTGCTGCAATGTAGGCAGGGGCTGCTGGGAAATGAAGTCCACTGCGGGCCCAGTCTGGCCTATGAGCCAGACTTTGCCCACCCTGATGTAAACCTACTTCCAAAAGCATTGTACTCCACTTACCTGCCAGCTAAGTCCATGATTTGCTTAACTACCTAACACTTGCCCGTACCTGTATCTCACTTACTGCTTATGCTGTAATAAACTCCAGTTATTTGCGTGTTAATTAGATACATAAACTGGTTAAGTGTGTCACAACCCAGTGATTTTGGTGCCTCGGCACGATGGAATTTTCTTGCCACATGAGAGCTTCTTGCACAGCGAAGGTTTTTGCTGCACAGAAGAACCTCAGTGCAAGAGACTTCCCGCCAATTTGCAGGATGCATTTCTTCCTTGCAGCACAGAAATGCACGGTGCAAAGAGTTCCCGCTATTCGAATGCAAATTTGTGTCCCGCTATTGGCCAGTTCTAAATTATTCACACGTGGCAGCTAGTAATTGGCCTGCTAGCCGTTTAAAATTTTGTGCGACTTCCACCCAAGTCAAAGAACTTTGAGCACGCTGCAGAGTGCCTCTAAAGAGATCTGACTTGCAGCTAGCTGATCGAGAGACTGATCACCTATCGATCCTTCTTCCCGTCACCGAGCGCAATCCCAGACGTACCCTTTTCCCACCGGCTTGATTTGCGGACGGATTAACTGGCTTGGGCCTCGCCAGCTGGAACAACCCACGTGGTTGTTCAGACGACCGGACCATCTGCGTCGCAACTACAGGCGGCATAAGTAAACGTTTTTGCAACCATTAAACCTTGTCTGCCTCTCCATTCACCAGCCCGCCCTGACGAACAAGCAATTTCTAAATCACCTCGAGTCGGCTTTAGCTGTCCGAGACAAAGTGTATAGCATCTTTCAGTATCCCCGCTTTCTAACTACCGTAATCCTGTTCCAGGTAACTGCACATTAAGTGCGGTGTGTACTTTGCAACTAAATGAACTCTGTTTAAATTACCCCCCAAGATAGTGACTAGGAAGCAGCTTGTAAGTGAGGAGAGCTGGTCAGCTCAGGCTTTCTGCTTGTTTGGAGTATACTATACCTTAAAGGGTGACTGTTCCTCCTCTGCAGGAAACTTCTTTGTTGATGTGTAGTAAGGAACCTGCGTAGAGAGGACAGCATCCCAAGAATACTGACACATTTCACCTGCCTGCTGGGCTCTTGTTGTGTATGCACTGAATATAAAGCTGTGACCAAATCTGAAAAAAATTACCATAAACTAACCTGTTAGTCTACAGTTTTTTTCTTGAAGTAGGTCAGGTATGCACATTCCAGCTGAAGCATAACCGTTTGGCTTCTAAAAATCACATTCTTTTATCCTGTGCATATGACCTTTTAGGTGGAACTTAAAGGGTAAATATTATCCCCCATTATGTTTGTGTGAGATGATGCATGAAAAACTAATATGTCTTAATAAATTATGACCAGTACCTTGGGGCCAGTCATGCCTGCAGACTGTATTCTACATCTCTTGTTCTGTAGTCTTAGTTGAATAGAAAACAGTGTGCTTTTAAGTAACAATATATTCCTTTGTCTTATTGTTTAATAGACACTCCATGCTGTTCCATCGTATGCAGACGCTAGGCAGAGACTGGGTTGCCCACTGTGGTGTATCTCAAAGATTTTGCTGGAACAGTCAAATTTCCAATTGTAGGAGGTGGATTGGACACTGTACTTGGGCTCCTTATCCATTTCTCGGTACAGGGCACTTCTCAGCAAATTGGAGTCTGCCTCCATTTTTTGAGCCTTGGAGACCGCACCACAACTGGCGCTGGCAACCCAGTAACTTCACACAGAGCTCTCTGCTTCATATTTCTCATCCCAACATGAAATCTGAGGGGGACGAACCTTCTTCAAAAAGGAGAAGACATAGTGGTGAGAGTTTTTCAAGTCCTGACGAAGAAACAAGCATCTCTAAACAAAATGAAGTTACAGGGCATGTTACAGCACCTGAAACTGAAGGGAGTCTTGCAAAGGAGAAAGGTGAAGGCAGCTTTCGATATTTCTCTAATTTTGTTCCTAACATTTAACACTGTTTAACAAGCCATAAGGTGCTATCACCCTGTGTTGTGTGCATGCATGCTGGCACCCACACTAGAAAAGCGTCACACTAGGACAAGTATTGAAATGGCAAATATTGTATTTGGTATTTAAACAGTCTAAATTTTCTGCTGTCAAAACCAGAATCTTCCAGAATACTCAGTGATGTAGGCCTGACACTGTCTTGCCCGAGGGAAGTAGAAGTAACAGAGTCCTCATTTATTGTTTTGCTCATACCCTGCAAGAGAGAGGCAATGGTAGAATCTTTTTCATTGTCTTACACATCCTCGCATTCTCTTTTACAAGAGGATCAGGGTAGCATCAGCTCAAGTGTTAATGCTATTTTGAGCCTTGTGTTGATTAGGAAAGAAAACATAATTCACAGAATCCTTCATTACTTTAAATGCAGTGACAGAATTATCTCCCTGCCGATCCCAGAAGATTGCCTTTCCAGGTAAAGTAGATTAACCTAAATATAATTAAACAGTGGAAAGGAACTACTAACAGCAGTATGTCACCAGTGCATAGCATAGGTAGTTAAATTCCAGCTTCCTTATACAGAAGTAAGAGGCATAGAGAAAACATTGACCTTAGGTTTCCTTATGCACACTTGGTCAAAATAGACTTACAACTCAAAAGCAGCTGCACTAAATAATCTGTAATTCAATAACTAGTCAATGTTTTTGTGGACAAGCTCTTTCTCTGACCAACTCCCTTAGATAAGGAATTGGGCTTTCTGACTGCCTCTATTTCATCAGCTGTTCTTTTAATATGTTATATATTGCAGAGAAGTAAAACGCATCAAATCCGTATGGTTGTAACTCCAAATTCCAAAGCATATGAAAGCTTTCTGAGGGCATTTATACACATACCTTTTAGTTCTCAGATGCTTTGGAGATTCGCTGCTTCGGAGCAGACTCAATTAATGAATTCTGCTCCTTACAGGAGCTGACACACCATGCTGCACCACTTGCAGTTGTATAAGTGGCAAAATGCGCATCAGTGCAGAGAAAATGGTGGCAGTGCGCTTTTGAACTAAAGCACCTCCAAGGTATTTTTGTTCGGAAAGTGCCCCACTACCGCTTTCTCCACACTGACATGCATTTTGCTGCTTATACAACTGTAAGCATCACGGCGCCAGGTGCTTTTCAAAGCATCTGGCAGTGCGGCTCTTACACATGTAAAAATGCCTTCTGTGTCTCAAGTGCCTTAACTCCCCAGCTCACTTAAAAACTCTTGGAATAACATATATGTCAAACTGACCATGAGGGGTTCCATAGGACATGAGGTTTCTCTAACCATTAGAGAAGTCTGAAATGTGGAGTGCACAGTGGCTACACGCTTTGCAATTCATGTTGATGAAGCTTAACCTCAGTCTTGAATGGAAGGTCTGAAATATTTCAAAACATGCCAGATACCAACTTGGCTATAAGTTTCCTTAGACAAATTGAGCTAAATTGAATAATTTCTTAGGTACAGTAGTAGAACAGAAGTTAACAACACATTACATAATTGTATTTTACTGTTTAATATTTTAACAGGAATGATCAAGAGACACTGGGAGTATTTCTGTCACCGTAAAAAAAAGAAGATCCTTGAAGATAAGGAAATTGACCAAAACAATATAGAAAATGAGTTTGATTTTACAGTGATGTCCTACAATATCCTTTCACAGAATTTATTAGATGATAACTCCCACCTGTATAAACACTGCAGATGGCCAGTATTAATCTGGGGTTATAGATTTCCCAACATTCTACAGGAAATCAAAGAACTGGATGCGGATGTAAGTGAAAAACAACACCGGTATTGCTGGGAAAATATTCACTAATGAGTAGTAAGTCCTTGCAGATTTGACTTTTATGTGATCTAGTGAGTGTACTGTCTAGTAAATTCAGCTGTTGTTTTGAGTTATAGCAAAATACTTTATTATTAGTTCTAGTTCGTGTTTACCATAGTAATCTTTTCTGGGTGATCTAAGCCTGAGACAGAGACCATGCAAGAGGTCACCATTGTTTTACACACATACTTCTGAAGCTGTCTCTGAGTGCTTTCTAACTAAATTTCAGGGCTAGTACTTCATTTTCAGTTTCTCTAATCTATAAGCTGCTTTTGATATTCAAACTCTTCCTCATTATTCCATCATACCTTCCATGACACTTTCCTTTCCTAAATCTCCTCCTTTCGTATTAAATGTTAAAATTGTAAAGACAAGTGCTCCAAAGTTAGGAAACGCCAAGATTAAGTTTGCTGGTGCAACATTAATTCATCCTCTTTGTGCTTCTGAATTAAGACACAGTTCCTAACTGCATGATCACATTCTTTCCCCCATCTACCACCCATAGGAACTCTGCCCCATTCAGTGCATAGGATGGGCTTCCACAGGGGTTGAATAAGGGTTCTGTACCAAAGGATGCTGCTGTCTGTAGGCTGTCTTGCCTCATTTGTTGCAGAAGGTAGAAGGTGTGTAATACATGTGAAAGATACAGAATTACAGGTAGAGAAAGGAGAATGTAATGGTTAAAGAAAGCTGTTAGATGCTGCTCTGGAGAACTAGGTGCCTTCTCTGATGTAGGGTTTCTATGCAATGTCATTTTTATTTTCTTTTTTTTCCCCGCAACAAACCTTTTTTTTCCTCTTCCCCCATCCCAAACTCTGGATGTTCTACTTGAAACCCTAGCTTCTGGTTTGTGAAAGTGCTGAATAGAGCTAGCTAGGGAAACTTCTATCTCTAGCTTTTGAGATTACAGAAACCCTTCTGTCCCATTTTGGGGTAAATGGAGTTCATCCCAGTGTTTTTAACAAAAATCAGAGGGATGACTCCCCTGCAGCAGTAGAACATACAGCCTGATATAATGCTTATCTGGGATTATTTTATTCCCTGATTTGAATCAAGGTGAGTGCTGTTGCCAGCAGGCTGTTAGCTGTTCTGGGGTGGTCTTTCCTGTTGGAGCTGTTCCACTTTGCATAAATTAAATGTTCATTGGGCCAGAGACAGAGAGAGATTTTTATAATCCAGTGGGTAGGGCATTTGCTTGGGATATACAAGATACAGGGACTAATACCAAGGTCTTCCACTTTTCAGATGAGTGCTATGACCACTGGGCTGTTGAATGATTGGGTGCATCTCTGTTTCTGACTCCATTGTAGGCCTGAAAAATGTTCCAGTAAAAAGTTTCAGTTCTAACAAATTGGCCTATGCCACTAAAAGGTTTCAGCCAGAAATCCTGAGCATTCAGGTGCAACTGAAGTCTTTAGGAGCTCAACATATAAAGTGTTATATAATGCTAAATATATTGAAAAATCATGTCCTTTTAAGAGCCATCCAGAACTAGTGAATGCTTTTGACATAAATATTTATGCTTTGGTTCCCCATTTTATAAAATAAGGGTAACAGTACCTCCCTAACTTGCAAAGGAGTAGTGGAGCTTGATGTTTATGAAGTGCTTTGATAAAATGAAGTGCATTACCCGGAAAATAATCATCTTAACCTCAGAGTAGGTTTGAATACTAGTTAAGGTGTTTGGGCCCCATGTTTTATATTGAAGAGAAAACAATACCAGTATATTGAATAGCTGTTCATTTATTGGGCATCAGCTGTCCTATGCAATGGATGGGGCAGGGGAAAAAACAGTATTTCATTATGTAATTACAAGCTGTATCAGGATGCATTAAGAGGTGTCAAATCGAGGTTGCATAGGAATCTAACTCCTATGCAACCTTATTCAAGTTCTTTGAATTCAATTTTATGTGTGTTTATAGATAGTAAAAATATTATGCGTTTCAGGCTGTGGAATGAATATTGGGACCCTACTGTGAAGCTTTGTTTCTACTTTAGAGCCCTTTGTTCAAATGCTTGGTCAAGCAGCTATACCCCTCTGGAGCCTTCCTTTAGAAGGCAACAAGTTTTGGCCTTACATTTACTATGTTGATTTTAATCAGCTTCTAAATAAGGGGTGAGCAAAATGGTGGATCCAGCCAGCAGCCGTACTCTATTTCCCAGCATCCCCTGCCTGTGTGGCTGGAGCCAGTTTCCATGGAGACCCCAGCAGCAGCCATGCTGTGCTAGCATGAGACTGGGGTTTCCATGGAGACCAGCCCCAGCAGCGCTGACAGGGTGCATAGCAGGGCATGGAGCAGCTCTGGAGCCAGGCTGGGATCTTGAAGCAGTGACATTGTGATCCAGAGCCAGGGCAGAGCTGCGATCTGTAGCCTGCACCCCTCCCAGCCAGCCTACCCCTCCCAGTGGCACCACCACCACTGCCACTGTCTGCCTTGCACAGGTGGCAGCAGTTGAGCCTGCCCTACTCTTGCCCGCAGCACAGCACCCCTTCAAGCCCCACCATCAGGAAAAGGCTGGCACCACTGCTGCCTGCCAGCACTGCTGGGGCTGGTCTCCATGCAAACCCCGGCCCCATCCTATCACACCCAGGCTGCTGCTGGGGTCTCCATGGAAACTGGCCCCAGCTATGCAGGCAGGGGCTGCTGAGAAATGCAGTCCACTGCCAGATGGATGCAGCCCACAGGATGGACTTTGCCCGCCCCTGTCTGAAATGATAAACCTGAGACCCATTGTGGTTCTATAATATGTAGACTTCCAGGCTTCACACTCATCATGGCGAAGTACTGGGTCCTTCTGCAGTAAGAGAAAGGTACTTGTTTGCAGTATGAGTGTCTTTCATATGACACTTGTATTGTGTCATTACAATAGATATTTCTCCTAGCGTTCTCTTCTTTCCACTCCAAGTTGCTCTGCAGTAACTAGGATGCAAGTAATTTTTGCTACCTCCTATCCCAGAAGCAGTGGGCGGTTTTGAGCTGCAGCTTACAGCCTGAAAAAATGTACATTGCCTATGAGAAGTAGGAAACTTTCTGGCAAGCAGCCTGGCCTACAGAATCTAAGTATAAACTTTACTAGCCTTGTGGTAGTAGCAATAATGACCTTAATGTAGGAGGCATATAAACCTACATGGTGCTTTTTTCAGGCTTTGGTAAAGAGCTTCAGAGCGTCTGTTCCTGGAATTGTCAAGCTGAATTCCTTGAATTTATTCACATATGCAGCTGTTTACTGGTTTGGGGGTTAAGTGCTGATTTGTTTTCAGTAAGACTGGGACTTCCCAACAAGTCATCTCTATTTAAACGTTAGATCCTTGTCTTGTATATTTTGTCACTTAGCCATTTAATAAGTCTTCATGACAGGTAAAAAAAAATCCCCCAAAACCCATAAATGATGCATATTTCAGTATTGATTTTGTTTTTCCCTTTAAGGTAAACATTCCTACCAATACTAAGCAGTTTTTATGTAGCAGAGTAAACTTTTCTATGGCACTATTTATGGAGGTTAAAAACCTAAGTTTATGGGAATATTGTAGACTTGCCAGTTAACAAGTCAGCCTTTATTAAAATATTTTTTTGTTAATATATTTAAATTCAAATAGGACAAACTCTTTTTTCAGGTACTTTGTTTACAAGAAGTTCAAGAAGACCATTATAGAACACAAATCAAGTCAAGTTTGGAATCCTTGGGTATGGTGAAATGTTTTTGCCCCACTTGTTTGCTTCCTCCTCACTAGGAATGAAGAAACATAGGACTAGAGGGGAGTTCCTGGGTTATACCAGGCAACTGGACTCCATTACAGGCAACCACATAACATAATCCCTTCTGTAAGCTCATCAATCTCCATCTGCCTTGAAAGCTAAGCAGAAGGCAGGGCAGAGTGGCAGCTTAGAGACTATCTGGTTCAGAGGCCTACACTTTTGTAGGCGAGAGCCTACTTCATTATATGGTAAGTAGACTGCAGCCTTTGAAATCTCATGCCACTCTGAACCAGTTAGTCTCTATGGGCACTTTTACACGTGCGCCAGGGTGGGAGGTCAGCGCTTTAATTAGAGTGGCACTAGTTAAAGTGCTGCCACATCTCATATATCAGCAGCCCCTCACTTAAAAATGGCGGCAGGGGCACTTGAACTTAAGCTCATTCGACAAGCTTTAGTTCAAGCATCCCCCGCCACCATTTTTAAGTGCAGGGACGCTGATGCACCAGACGCAGGAAGCTGCTGAAGTGCGGTAATTGCCCTGATCCTGCAGACTCAATCTAGTCTGCTCTGATGTGCTGGAATTCCAGCGCACTGGAGCAGCCTCCACGCTCGTGTACAGGCACCCAAAGGTGCCATAACCCCCATCCTTCTGCCTGACTTCAGATTAACACAGCTAACTATCTCTACCTTAAAAGCTTGTTAATTTTTAGAACCTGCTATTCCCATTGGAAGTCTGTTCCCAAGCCTCACTCCTCTGATGCCTTGACATTTTGCTAATTTAGTCTAAATGTATTTGTCCGCATGCTAGCATCGTCTTTTAGCTTAAATACTGTATTTACCCGAAATCAAGACCCTGAATTTAAGACAGGCCCCCAAAAATTAGATACTTTATATGGCAAATGTGTAAATTTGTTATCATTTTCCAGGTATAAAATCTAATTATCGGAGGGTTGCCTTAGGTTTCCCTGTTACAGCGGGGAAATCAGTGTGGCTGGGGAGTCAGATGCTTGAGACTGTCAAAATCCTCCTTGCCCTCTGCCCCCTCCCTACTTCTTTTCCTGCAGCCTTCCTACCATCCCCTCCTCTCCCCGCCACTGGTACTCTTCCACCCATGGCGTGGCAGAAGCTGCAGAGGGCAAATGGAGTGCAGGACACATGGCTGCTGTGGCTCTGACTCTGGCCCTGACCCAGGTTCAGGGCCAGAATCAGAACCATAGCCGCTGCCTGCCTCCCTGCTCCCCTGCTTTGTATGCAGATCTGAGCTGAGGGGCTTTCCCCCCCATGCTGATTGGGGGGAACCTCATATTAGATTTGAGAAATATGGTAGTTCTCTTTCCTCTCTGGTGTTACCTCTATCCTAAAATATGTAGAGAATATACTTGCAACAGTCCATATACCACTGGGGGAAGAGAGAGGGATTTTTTTTACATGTCAGAAACTGGACTGTTAAGTATTACTTCAGAGCCTGCTTATGTACTCCTTATCTTAAACTTTCACATTTAAGTTCTGCCTGTATAGTGTAAAACTAGACTCGCAATTGCCTTCACGTGCACCTTGAGCTCTGATCCTGTAAATTGCTGAGTGCCCTCAGCTTTCATTGGCTTCAGAAATAAAAGAGAGACAAACTTTAAACAATCTGGTTATTATCACATCATTGTTGTATTAAAGATGTCTGAAACAACTCCTGTGTTTTAAAGCAC
The DNA here is from genome assembly GCF_000455745.1 of Alligator sinensis. Lineage (NCBI taxonomy): Eukaryota > Metazoa > Chordata > Crocodylia > Alligatoridae > Alligator > Alligator sinensis. The sequence continues at coordinate 568,869 of NW_005842341.1, forward strand.
TTCATGTAATAATTCCTGACCTGCAAAGACCTGTCAAGTATTGTTCCTCATTGGAATACTTCAAGTAATGCATCTCCAGTGTGCTCCAAAGCAATGCAACAATACTTTAAAGCACCAGTCATCTTGCATATGACTTGTCTGATGACAAAGGGGAAAAGCATAATGGCTATCTCACATTATCGGTTCAGAACTGCATACACCACAAAAGATACTGGATTAGATTTATTGTTCAAATTAAATTTAAAGAAATGTCCTGTGTCCAAATTCCTTAGCCACAAGGAAATTATTCTACAGCTGCAACTATAGCAGGCTTGGGTATTGACTGCTTTGGATAAAACAGAGCAATTTTATTTTTCTCAAAATTATTTAGATTTATACAGTAGCATCCTTTGATGTTTTTAATTATTTTTCTTATAGGGTATCATTGTGAATATAAAATGAGGACAGGAAGGAAACCAGATGGCTGTGCTATTTGCTTCAAAATGTCCAAATTTGATCTGGTCTCCTCAAACCCAGTAGAGTTTTTCCGCCACGATATTCCGCTCTTGGACAGAGACAATGTTGGACTAGTTCTGCTTTTGCAGCCCAAATTTCACTGTAAAGCTACTGCTGCAGTCTGTGTAGCCAATACGCATCTGCTGTATAATCCAAGACGAGGGGATATTAAACTGACCCAACTGGCAATGCTGCTGGCAGAGATTGCCAGTGTTGCCCATCAGAAAGATGGAAGCTTCTGTCCCATTATCATCTGTGGTGACTTCAACTCAGTTCCTGGTTCTCCACTGTACAGTTTTATAAAGGAAGGAAAGTTGAATTACGAAGGACTTGCAATAGGAAAGGTAGGTGTCCTTTTTGCCTAGCACATATCAGAGTTAATGCTGATGGAAAAGCAGTATTTCTTAGTTAAGGTCACAGTTGAGTTTACAGCACTAACCAAGTTTTGACCTCCATTTTAAAGTCTACAAAGGAAACTGCTACAAAGGTAAGTTAGGTCTGGTGCCAAGTCTGTGGTTTTTTTGAGCAGTGCAACTTTTTAACTCTTAGTTTTCTGGCTCTGCTGACACAGTAGATCTTGAAAAACTGTATACATCCTATTAAAGGTAAGAACCTGAACCCCGCCTCCCTCTTAATTCAGTTTGTTTAAAATTATTCCCAAATGATTTGGACGTTTAGAAAACATTCCTCTTCTTTCTTAAATCTTCTCCCCTACCACCTACAAAGACTTTAATTTTACAGCCAGCATATAGTCAGGCCTAAATTTTCAGCCCAAGGTGCCTTTTTATAGGTACTAGTTGTGCCTATCAGAATGCACCCATATTGTAGCCCATAATTCAGATGTGAGCACCACATTAGAATTTCAAACATCTCAGGTAAAAGTTGCCTCCCTGAGAAGTATATTAAAATTCTGAAAATGTGGCTTACGTATTAATTACGTTGGCTTTATTGGCACTTATAGTTGTATGTAATGCCGTGCTGCTTTGCATCATTGTTACAGAAACTTGGGACACTTTGAGGGGAGACCTAATCAGATGCAGTTATGTCCCTTTTAAGAAGCTATAATCATATTATTATAGCTGAACTAGGGCTGTATTGAGTAGCATTACTGTAAAACGAGAAAGGTATGGTTATCAGGTGACCAAAATAGAAAATGTGTTAATGTGATGACGTGTTATAATATTCTGTGAGTTTAGTGTACATATTCCCATTGCTTTAAGCCCAGTTTATGGAAATGGGAGTCTCCTCCCTTGCTTGCTCTGAGGGCCTTATGGCTAAGGGCAAGAAAAACTCAGGGGTGTCTGGACCCCAAGCCTCCAGGCTTGGGCCTACAAGTAGGATGCCTGCCAAAGGTTTTGGAAACATCTGAAGCACCAGATTGGGGTGGAGAATGTTTGCCAGTAGTAGGGTCACTTATGGTTCTGGACTCTAGGATTTGAAATTAGTTTTGGCTAATTTCACCTCAGATGCAAATTATATTTAAAAAACCGCAAAATATATATACTCGTTGGTGAGGTGTCAAATGAGATTTAATTCAAAGCAACAAGCATCTGTGCTAGGGAAAATTTTCCTGTTGGTGGTGTTAATTGCCCAGCAGAAACCAACACTTTCTTTAGTGCCCGTGTTGAGTTGACTTGTTTCCAGAAGATTAAATGCCACAGTGTTGAAAACAGCATCAGCAATAAATGAGCTGACTTAATATTGTTAAAAACTGGCTTTGGCATTCTCTCAGCTTAATCTCACATGAATAATCATAGAAAATCTTTATGTAAAGATGATATTTTTTATTTACAGTTGCTTTATTTTTGTTTATTACTTTAGCAGAAAAAGCTTTGAGGAGCTACTATAAAAAGCATGCTTTTCTTCTGTCTCTAGCAGCGTGGTGGTTTTGTTTGTTTAGTTGGATCACAGTTGATGTTAAGAATACCAAATAAAATTTATCCTGTGGTCTAAATCAGATCTTGTATAATACAGACATGTACGTTCTTCTGTAGGTGTCTGGACAAGAACAGTTTCCTAGGGGACAAAGAATCTTATCTATTCCAATTTGGCCTCAGAGGCTGGGCATTTCTCAGAACTGTGTGTATGAAACACGACAGCAGCAAAGAGAAGAACATTCAGGTAAGTTTCTGAGTAGGTAAATTGATGATTCTCTGAAAACGTCATCCATATTCTCAGTTAAAAGCCAAATATTTTTTTCCATAAAAAACGTTTGGGCCCTGATACTGCAAACGTGGATTTATTGGAACCCCTCAGACAAAGTTATTCACCTGCCTCAGTATTTACTTGGAAAACTAATGTCATTTGAGATGAAAATGCAGAAACTAGCTGGAAATATTAAAACGTTACTTTTGGATATCTCTAAAACTGTCCCTCTAAAACTTCCTGTCCTTATGTCATTTAGATACATAGTATACCACTTGAAGGGGTATATATATTTTAGGTAAAATATTTGGAGCGGTACAAATTTGTTTGAAGGGACTCTTAGGAAAGAAACTGGAAATTTAATCTTAATGGATTATTTTCCCCATTAAAATAAAAAATAGTATTTGAATATGTTATGCTAAACCAGGGCTATCCAACTGGTGGCCTTCAAGCCACCTGCAGCCTCCAGACTGCTGGTCCAGGTGCTGCTTTCCCTAC
>NW_005842341.1:572037-580919 GCF_000455745.1 Alligator sinensis
CACCCTGGACTCCTTAGGTTCTCCCTCACTCCCCCAGTTTCTGCTTCCTGCTTCTACCACCTCCAGGGGACTGGGCAGTGCAGTGTGGACGAAGGAACCAGTAGGGAACTCAGGGACCTAGGGACCTTGCATGGCACAACAGGGGTTGCCTGCCACACAGTGCAGTGCAGCAGGGGAGCCCACGTGGCATGGCAGGGTGCCAGCGTGAGCGGAGGGGGACACAGTGTAGCATATGGCACAGGGTGTTTGGCTGGGGAGGCATGCAGCACCCACCCACCCAGAATTTGGATAGCCCTGTGCTAGGCTACTTTCTTCGCTAGTTTTCTTTAGTGATCTGACTGCCTTCATTTTGTAGCATTGATTAGAAAACCTTTTTTTTTTGTAGGAGGAGAGATGAAAGAAGCACAACTGGAGAACTCTCAGGAGATTGTGATAGCAGCTGAAAAGTATGTTTTGGAAAATCTTCAAGGTCAATTGAAAGATGCTTCCCCCCACACTACCAATCCAAAACCCAGGGCATGTGTTATATGACTTCAGACTTTAAAAACAGAACATAACTAAAACTTCTGAGGGCTTTGTATTTTTTCCTCATAGACTGCTGAAATGAACATGCGCATAGGCAATAGAATTATTGTTCAGGAAAATTTGTCAAAATGGATAGAATCTCTCCTAGATCCTCCTCTTCTCCAGTGGAAATGAGAAAAATCAAGTCAATTCAACTACCAATTCATGCAGTATGTCTCTTTTATCAAACACTGCCTAGCAAGAGGCTAGCCAAATTCCACAACTCTGTTCTGGTGGATTAGCCTAGGAGGTATAGCATTGTGCCAGGCACTTTGATTTACACCTCCAGTTGCTCTGACAATCTAAAATTACATTTTTAATGTTTCAGAGTTCTTATAATAGTGGTCTTATTTTCAGTGACTTTACTAGAAACTGGAGACGGCATGCTTTTGAAATATAAATTAATAACTTGAAAATAGAGACCAGAAGGAAAGTAGATTCAGGATAACTATGCAGAAAACCAAAATCAACTGTCATGTAAATGTGGAAGAAGATTATCACAAATTGAATGGGATTAGAATTATAAGTTATAAAGGACCATGCCCATCCAAGGTAGCTGATGTATATTGTTCCAAACTAAGGAGATGAGGTTACGTGAAGTAGCAAAGCTGATGAGTGAGCAGTTTCACTTCTGTTCACTAGAAAATGCTTTGACACCTGTTTACCTTTGGATGCTTCAAGTCCTGCTTGTAGTGATTTCTTCTATAGCCAAGCCATTGAATTTGAAGGCCAGCTTCAAAAATCATTCTAAAAATTGTTAGTACTTTCCAGCTGCTTAAATGGTGGTATTTCTTCCCTTTGATCATTTTGGAGATGCTGATCCAGCATGACAGAGAAAAGAACTTGGTAGATCAAATGGGAGAGCAAGAAAAAGAATGATTATTTGCTTTTCTACCCCAAGAATTCCATAAGGCATTTGCTTTTTCTCTTACTGAAGTTAAGGAATACTAAGAATCACATTTGTTTGATTAGTTTGTTTGTTTGTAAGAAGGTAAGGCAGAGGGGCATGTTCAGTGACTTAATATAAAAACTCTTTTATCTTCCAGAAAGGTTTCTTAAAACGATAAGGAAGTTGCTGCTGGGCTGGATTGGGGTGGAAGGCTGTGCAGCTGGGTTTGGATGGATGGGAGAATTGTTATGGTCATGTGCAGAATAGCTAATCCAAATGCAGCATTATAAGAATTAATGAAGCCTAAATTGCAATAGACTGAACAAATGCAAGGGAAATGAGACTAAATGAACTGAACTGAGTATAAAATAGCCTAGACCTAAGGAAGGGCACTTAATGCCCAGAAGTTTGTCCGAGAGGTCTGCCAAGTGTACAGTTGGTCCAGTATAAGACATCACAAAAAATCCTTGCTTCTTACATAAAATATCCATCAGCATTGGTGTCCATCAGGCAGTATAGTAGTCTTTATAGAACCAGCATGGTCATAGGTAGCCCAACATGAAAGCGTTTAGTAATTCTATACAAAAAAGCCCAGGTTTTTTTTTTTCTGTACACTGAAGGAGGGGATAAGACTGGGATTTAGGACCCCTCCATATTTACAGTTGCCAGGATCATTGCCTGAAATCCCAGGTGTGTTTGAAAGTTATGATGTTGATGTGTTCTGAGTGTATGTAACATCTTACAAAATGTAAATAAGGTAAATTTTTCATGTGAGCCTAAATCTTATTGAAATGAGAGGCTCCCAAGTATCTAAGCCACTTCTGAAAATGAGTCTTGGACAACTCTGAAAAAAATTGGTCTTCAGTCCTGGCTCTTCTTATAAGTTAACCTGTCTCAGTACAAAAGTGTATTAGCTCTTTGTTGTGTTAAGACTCCACAAATACAGATTTTACTGTTTCTTTATACTACAGTTTTCTTTAGTAGCAATAATGAAGCAAAATGTTCTTGTTTAATTCCTGTTTAGGCTATCTTCAAAATTACAGCACCATTTTAAGTTATCTTCAGTCTATTCTCATTACCTACCTGAGAGTGGACTTCCAGAAGTAACAACCTGTCACTCCCGAAGTGCTGTCACTGTGGATTACATTTTCTATTCTGCTGCGAAGGATGATATTGCTGCCCCGCCAGGTAATAAAACTCCTTTCAAGTACTAAAGCACTCCTAAAAATAATCTCCCAAATGAAAAAGGTCAGAATCTAGCACAGTTCAGTTCAGAAAAAGGATGTGTACTGATCATTTCATAAATTTAAAGTACACAGAAGATAACTTTGGTGATTTAAGGATGCCCAAACATGCAAGTGCCTGCCAGGTAGAGGCTCAGTTTTAGTGTTCCATGTTCTTCATCTTCTTACTAACATAGTGGCAGTCTTCTGACTGGCTTAGAAGCCATGATGTTACTTGGAGACATGCTCTGAAAAGAGAGACATAGGTGTTAGTCTGAAATCAAGTAGAAGGCAGGATAGATTTGCACCTTATACTAACCAAAGTGTGCGTGTGTGTGCGCGCGCGTGCACATGCGCATATATATATATATATATATATATATAACACAAGCTTTCTTGAGCTGAAGCTCACTTCTTCAGATGTTGAGAAGAGCCACAGTTAGGTTAAGTTGAAGATACAAGTGTATCTTCACAACTATGATCAAAGTACCACTGCAACTAATTCATTGCCCTGGTTCTTTGCTGAGCTTACAATGTGTTGGCCATCCTCTGTTGAGCATGGTTAGTGGCCTGTGTGGACTCTTATACATATTTGCTGATATTTCTGTAGTTCCTTAACCTGGATTTTCAGGGAATTGGAGGCTTCAGACAAATGCTAAAGGACAGGAACCTCTTTCTTTCACTAGTACTCCACATGGATCTGGTGACTAGACCAGTGCGACAGATGCTTTCTCCCCCTCCATTTCACATACCCAAAGCTTCCACACTTTCAAAAATATGACAGTAGAGACTCCTCATGTGCACTGGAGATGATGAATAACTGAACTTTTCAACAGACCTGGAACAGTATTAGTGTTTGTCCCCAGCAACAACCTGCATGTTTCAAGGTGTCTCAGTCTGGTATGAAACTTCTCACTAGAGCAGCAGCTGTGTGTGTTCAGTTATGCAACAATTCCCTGCTTGTAGTTGCAGCTGAAGCTCACCAGGTGGTGCAAGAAAGACATGAAATGTCTAAGTATGCACCCCTTGGTAGCTGAGATGCTGTCAGTAGCACAGTGTCTTGCTCCATGGCAGAGGTGTAACAAGGTAGCTGGCATCCGGGACAGCGGGACACCTGGAGGCTGTGGCAGCTTCTGGCTGCTGCTGTGCCACTGGCACAATTGCACAGCTGTGGTTGCAGTTGTTATTTTTCAGCATCCCCCCTCCATCCCTCCCTCTGTCTGCACCTAGGACTGCCATCCCAGTTGCCCCACCTTAGTTGCGCTACTGGTCCCTAGATTTGTGATAGAACTATAGATACCCTTGAGTAACCAAAATGGCAGTGCTTTTCCTGCTTGATCCTTAAAATAAATCAATCACTTGTGCAGGGTAATGAGCACTTGAAATTGTAGAAATCCTATGAAGCTTCCCCAAATTATTCTGCAATGTAACATGACCAACTGAATAATCTTCCAGTTATAACCTAGATCAGAGAGATCCTGATTGTGCTCTTTAACTGTAGGCTTCCAGTGGGCTCTTTGAAAATCACTGAACTCTTTGTGCCTCAGTTACCCTATGTGTAAAATGAAGATAATTCTTCCTTTACCTCAGTGGCATAGCAAGCTTTATTTGATTAATATTCTGAGTCTCAGTGATGCTTCAAGCCTCTGGTGTGTGTAGACTACATGGTATAAAAAAGGGATTGAGAGTTTGATGTGGTCTCTAGGGTTAAGTCACTTTGACAATGAACAAAAAAGAAAATACTTGGGTTTTTGCTAAAAGTTGGCTTACACAGCATTTGGCAAATGGTTTTGGCATCATGGTTTGTGACAACCAGGTTTTTCTGCAAAGCCAGGACTTGTCACATACTGAAGAGTAGGAGTTTTCTGAGACTGTTCACCTAGCTTAGGGGTATCCCTGAAGTGGCTGAATAGCTTCATCCATGAAGACCAAGATCTTTGCCGCAGCCGGTGTTGTTTTGGGTACAACCAGAATCTGCATGAAACGGTTCCAAAAGGGTTCAGGAGCTGTGAGCCGTGTTCCTGAGCTGCCTAAACAGTTCCATGACTAGTAGGCTTCTCTTTGAAATATGGTTGCTGCTGGCTCATTAGAGCTCTGTGAGACTGCTCAGCTGGTTAAGGAGTGAGGTTTTTGAACCAGCTGAGAAGCTTTACAGTGACCCAGAGTCCTCTGAAGTTAGCTGTTGGCTTGTGAACATCACGAGCTCTACAAGATTGTTTAGCCAGAGTTCCTACACTGGATGAATACTTTCATCTTTGACAACATGACAGCTTCTGTGTCAAGTGATGTTTGTGAAAATGTTCAAACTGGGGACAACTTTGTTATCAATTATCTTCAACAGCCACGGTTTTTGAATGCTCTCTCCTTCAACTGTTGTTGCTTCTGAGGGGGCCAGGTGGCTGGACACTTCATGTATAATCTGGTTCTTTGTGAAAATAGTCTTTGCTTGAGTTGACAATCTGTCTTAACCAAAAAACTGACACATGAGCACCACAAATACAGTTCTGCACCAGTAGGAATGTCAGCCTTCTCCAAATATGAGGGAGTGTGATTTTTCCAGAACTGTGCAAAACAGATAGTAGGGGGGATGCTGGATCAGGGACAGAGGAGAACTAGAGTAATGATGCTATAGTGGGGAAATGGTTAGAAAGCATGCCTTCTTATGGTACTAGGTTCTGTGGTTTTGCATCTTGGGATGCAGGAGTAAAAGGTATGTTCAATGCCTTGACAAGGTTCCTTGGGTGAATTTGATATCTTTTATTAGACCAAACCAAATGGTTGGAGAATAGTTATTAAGCAAGCTTTCGGGTTCAAAAACCCTTCATCAGGCTCAGGAAGCTGCAGCAGTTGGTGTGTGCTCTTCCTGGATGGAATGAAAAGTAAAGAAGCCAGGGGCTGGGCTGGGCTGGGCTGGGGAGTCAGTTGCCAGGCAGATTGTAATGTATCAAAAATCCAATGTCTATGTTTAGTCCCTGATCTCTAGTATCCCGCAGGTTGATGAAATGGAGCTCATAGGCTCGTCTCTGGGAAGTGTTGTGTAAGTTTCCCTTGAGGATCAGGACTGAGAGATTGGAGAGAGAGTGGCCCTCCTGTGAGAAATGTGCCCCCACCAGTAATTGAGTGTTTCTGTCTTTGATGGGTTTCCCGTGTGCATTCATTCTGGTGCGCGGTTGTTGTCTGGTCTCTCCTACATATCTTCCATCGGGGCATTTGGTGCATTGGATGAGGTATATCACATTTCTGGAGGTGCAGCTGTAAGATCCTGGGATGCTGATGGCTCTGTTGTGGGGTGTAGTAATTGTGGGGGTGGTGGAGATGCCTTAGCTTTTTGTTTCCTGGCCTTTGCATTAGACAGAGGTTCCCAAACTTTTTCTTATTGTATACCTCCTTCCAGATTTACCAGCTGCCCACATACCCCTACCAGCATGTGTTTTATATTTAACTCCTTAAATGCCAATGATTATTATGATGGAAATTAAATCTGCCATTACATAATTTCTGCCGCGTACCCCCCAGAGATGTTTTGTGTATCCCCAGGGGTACGTGTACCACAGTTTGGGAACCCCTGGTGTAAGGTAAGGGTTTTTTTTGTTTTGTTTTGTTTTGTTTTGTTTTTTTTATAGAGAGAATAACCATAACAACCCAATCTGGCCTAGAGAATAAAGCACTGGATTGAGACTTGAGACCTAGGTTACCTTCCCAGTTCTGTCACTAGCCCGTTGGGCAACCTTGTCCAAGTTGCATCATCTCCCTGAGCCTCCATTTCCATAGATGTAATATACATATAATGATTCTGATCTGCTTCATAGAGTACATTGAGATTAATGATAGAAACCTATGAAAAAGCTAGGTAATGGCTTCACTATTAAACTGTATAATGAGCTATGAAGCAGTCTGCACAGATTTTTGTGTTTTATGTTTGTTTTTTTCTGTATAGCTGATTTGATACTAAAATGATATATTAACACATCAAGGCTTGCTGACTTCATGGATCTTTCTTGCCATGTTGTAGTCCTACTTCCAATGTAGGATGACTGTTTCTGAGTGATTTATTTATTTACGGTCAGTGGTATGTCCCTACCTAATTCCATATGCTTCTCTTTTTTATGTAGGAACAGAAGATTCTTTTGATGGCAGCCTGAAGCTTCTCGGTAGATTATCACTTCTAACGGCGCAAGATTTATGGACTGTTAATGGTCTTCCTAACGAAAATAACTCTTCTGATCATCTGCCTTTACTAGCAAAGTTCAGGCTCATTGAACAGTGAAACAAAGTATTTTTATATATGAACTTACCTTTTCCTCCACCTTCCTGAAATATTTTTAAATTTGTGGACTGGAAGCCTGTTTACATTTTATTTTGCCTGCATGCTGAGTTCTTAGTGTTTTGTAAATTAGAATTTTTAAAGAGACTTTTGAAAAGTGTTTTAAATTTACTTTATGAAGACTTTTTAAGACAAAGAAATAAGTTTACATAGCTTTCTCTTTTTGATAAAGACAGACATCAGCACCAGCCTGAAAATGGCATTATTTTTCACAGAAATGATGTAAATATTTTTATTGTATATTATAGTAAAATTGATGCTGCTTTGTACGAACATTGTACTTTGTTTGGGAGTGTAACTATTTTCATAATCAGATGAAAGTAGCTTTGGAGGTGCTTTCACACTGCTTCTGTTGTCTCTCCCAAATTATCTACCTTTTGGGTTCAATTTCAGGAGTCCCTCAGTGCAGTTTAGTAAAGTGGTTGCAGGACTGGGTCCTTATTAGGAAAGTTGTCCTTGCAGTATGGCAATTAATTGTGTTCTAAAAAAGTAATTGCACAGTGTTTAAACTTGCAAGAGTCCACTAGACTTTATCAGTATTCAAAGCTTTAAAACCATCCAAAATAAAAGCAAATATCTAACATGACATGTAAGTACAGGACAGTATAGTTGGGAAAGACTAAATTCACTTTCTCTTTGAAAGCTGTTTAAAAATCAAAAAAAATTATCAGAATGCTTGACTTACTGCGATTTCCTGAATGTTTGCCAAATACATGAGAGGCTATTTTTCACTTGCTCATCATTTAAAATAATGTATCAATACTGCAACTTCAGCATATTCAGCATTAAAAGATTCCCTTGTGTTTTCAATTTCCTATTACAATATGACACAGTATATATACTATGCAAAATATCTAGGACTGACCAGTAAACCAAAATTTGCTACCTAATTAACAATAACCTTTTTGACATGGAGAAAAGCATTGGAATTGTTGTGACTTAGTCATATTATTTATGATTCTCTCTATGCAACTGTTAGCTGCAAGATGCAATTGCTGTCTTGCTGTTGTGCCACTAGAAAAACTTATTCTAGGCTTACTAAAGGTTCATCTTCATTTTTTCCCCCCACTATTTCATTTGCAGAATCGCCAGCATATAATGATCTCACCTTTTATATTCTGAAAAGAAAACAAAACATTATTTTTGCCCTGGGGGGATATAGTGCCAATGACAGTCCAGGTGATTGAACTAACACTTCAATTTAGTATTTTTGGGATTAGATTTTCATTTTGGCTTGAGTCTCTCTCTTTTTTTTTCTTTATCACTTTGCTAGATTGTGATTGAAGGATCCATCTGCACACTGAGCTAATCCATCTGTCTCTACATGCTAACAACAATCCAGTCAATGAATGCTGAACACTAAAGTTCAATACTAAGTAATTAGCTTTAAAAATATTCAGATGCAGACATTTCTCGAGCTGTAGTGCACATGCAGTAGCTTGGTTTTTTTGTCAGCATGCCCTACAAACACCAGGCATCAGAGAAATTCCTAAGCAGCTATCTTAGAGCTTGTCCACATATCACACAAGCTTTGTAGGTCAGTGATTTATGCAGAAGTAAGGGTGAGTAGTAGCAGGTGTTGAAGCACTGTCCAGCTGAGGGAGCAGGTTGCAGTAGCTGCCGTCTGAGATTTATGCACTTGCAGAGATTGGAACTCTGTTCTGGTGGAGCAAAAGAATCCCTGATACCTGCAGTATTTTTTTAACAAGCATCCCCTTTCTGTCCTGTAAGACAGAATTTGGCCCCTGCTGCTGCCTGCTCTGTTGTACACAAGGAGCTGCAAAAGTTATCAAATGATGATTCCATAATTTCACTCTACAACAGTTCCCTCCTAACCTCAAACTTAAATGCTGTTATTCTGCCATCTGCACTGGGAGGGAAA
>NW_005842341.1:580950-596641 GCF_000455745.1 Alligator sinensis
ACTGCATAAATGAGGTGTAATATGCCATGAGTACAGGGTTGTTTTTCTAAGTCTAGCTATAAGCTCGTTGATTATGATGTTCTGACTATATGGGACTTAGTCTGTTAGAAAACTTAAAAAAAAACATAACTCAGCTTGCTTGCTATGCTATGGTCTGTTCTACATACCTCAGCTTGCTTGCTATGCTATGGTCTGTTCTTTTGGTGCTAAGACAAATCCAGCAAACAAACAGCAGTGCTCAATGTCTGCAGGGGCTGTCCAAAGGATAGTGAAGAAATGTGTACTAGCCCGTCCAGTTGACTGTACTCAGTATTTGAATGCAGGAGCTTTGAATTTCAAAGGTTTGTTTTCTGGCTCAGATCAGATTTTTCTGTTTTCAGTTGATTGTTTTATTTTTTCAAATGCTCCAGTATGGCTTTTTAAATGGGCATTACAAAAGCTGCCAGTTTTAAGTGAGCAAAAAATGAATGGATTGTTATCTTCAGCGAAGTAAAAGTTACCCAAATTGTATGTAACCTCTTCCTTCCATAGAACAGTGTGAGGTGGTTGTAATAATCAGCAGAAGTGCTTCATTCTTATCACTTGAGGTAAGTACACATATTTGAATATGTAGTAACCAAAATTGTTTGCATCCATAATCACTGCTGGCAATTAAGGTATCTAAAGCAAAAAAAACCTTAAGCTTCTCCTTCTCCCTCCCCAACACTTCTCTCCCCTCATTCTTCCATAAAGAATTAGCACATGTAGAAGTAGGATGGTTCATAATCATTAGCGTGTCCATCAGGAACCAAGTTGGTTGATTAGGTGGATCAGGGTATTCTAATCTTGGGAATCCAATGTGTAGTTGTGCTACAGTTAGGACCAAACAATATTGCAGAAGTCAAGAAGGCTTAGTCCCGTCTCTCTCAGTATCGGAATGCCTTGTGTTCGAAGCATTTGTGGTGTGTTGGAACCACATATCCCAACTGTGCAGCTGGAATCGTAGAGCATACAACACAGGCCCTTTTTATGTCCTTTATTTAATAGTGCTAAAGTATACTGGTGGAAGCATGAAGTTTAGACCTTGTCTGTACATCAGAGGTTTGTAGGCCAGTAACTTTTATATAGAAGCAAGGGTGAGTGGTAGCAGAAGAGGTTACATTCTTTAAAGCTCTTTGTTGGTTTGTAGATACTGCCTTTACACAGCAGTGTTTTAATAAAAATGTGTCCTGCCTAGGGAAAACAAAGATTTCCATTGAATCTGGAAGCTTTCCTTCAGCACAGTCAAGTGTTTCTTTTTTGTTGATCCAAATGTTTACAGGTTACGTTCTTATGAAACTTAGTTGAATCTATTTATTTTAACAAATCAGGTTGGCAGAAAACAGTTCTGCCACCTTGCAAACAAGATGATGTGACCTGAAAAGTGTAGCCTAGTTAACCAGCTAAGCAACAGGTGGAAAACTACCATGGTCTACAGCTTCCAGCTACACGCTTTGCATCACTTTTTCAGCTACACTCTTGGGAGCTCAGACTACAGACCATAGAATTTAAATACCAACAGGGACCCGGCTTGTGTTTTAATGACTACCATGGTTCTTGCATTAAACTACAGTGTATTAATGGTGTAATGTTGCAGCATGTGCATTTCTATGCTTGTGTTATTATCATGTGCACAGCATGGTACATTGTAACAATAGGGCTTGGGAGTAAAAGTTTCTTTGTCTTTTATCTTGAGTTGGGGGAGGGGGGAAGATATTTACTTCTGCTGGAAAAGTGTGTCTTTTCTAGTACCACACAGCTTTTCTTATTCAAATCTCCCTCCCTTGTGGCCTTGTAGCAGGTAGGGCCAATATGAACTGTAATCAAGGCCCTGAAAAGCTGTACCCAGAAATGTTTCCTTAAACTTTGAGGTTACACATACTCCAGACTTTGCATTTGGTACTGCAGCTAAATGACTACACAGTCCCTGCGGTGGAGTTGTTTTTAGACGCTACTTCTCATGCTTTTAGACATAGCGTCTCATGTAGATGCTCCCACTGTGTTCTGAATGTAAACCCAAACTCCCATTCTTTGGAAGCCTATGCTAACCCTCAAAGCTCACACAAGAAGCTTTACAGGCCATAATAAAACTGTTGTGCATGGAGTTCAAAGGAAATGGAAAACATTCATTTGGAAAGACAACTGGTGGCCTGTGTTCTCATCTTCGCAGCCCCTCAAGCATAACCTTGAGCTAGCTGAAAAAGTACTTCTGCGATGCTACAAGATAATGAAACCTAGCCGAGAATTGAAATATTTAATGCTAGCTAGTTTGCATCTTATCACAGTTCTGAAAGATGAAACATACCAAGACAAACATTTTAAACAGGCAAATGTTGTTTGGACCACATTTTCAAGCCAAGAGTTGCCTGGCACAGATAGGACTGCAGAGAATAATCCAAGTACAGGCTCCAAAGCTTGTATAGAACTTTTAGTTCTCATCACATTTAAATGCCTGTTTCACCACAGTCTCAAAGGAAAACACCTGCCTGAAGGAAGGTCCATCTCCATAGGGCTCAGCTCTAAAAATGAGGGCACTAATGTATTTGTTCAGCATGGGTTATTGATAAAGGACCTCTAATGTCCCTTGCTTCTTGGAAAAGGCAACCCTCTACCTAACAGAACTTCCTTTGGTGTGAGGACAGTACTTCAGAGACTTTACTCTCAGTGCAAGCTAGTCATAATGCAGCACTTAGTACTGCTGATTCTTTGGTACTTACTGAGACGTACGGCAAGATGTGCAAAACTACCATCTTCAGCTTTTCTCATCAGGCACCATCAATAGCAAAACAAGAACCCACCATATAGTTAAGGCTTAAGTGTTTAGACTAATTTATGTTAGTTGCCTTCAACTCATTTCATGTTGTAAGATCTTAGAAAAATATCCTATTTTATTGCATTCCCTTGATTTAGAGGTTATACAAAAGTAAATGATTTAAAAATAAATATTACAACAGTATTACATGACTGACTGAGTTATGGTAATATGTTGCCAAACAAACTGAAAAGAGATCATTTAAAAAGACTTCCAAGACATTTTATTAAAGTTTCATGCTTCATATAAATGTACAAGTGATGAGAAAAGCAAAAAGCAGAGCCCCCATGCACGTGTATTCTACAATATCATTTGACGTTTGCAATGAGCTAGAAAAATAGTCACTAGAATCACAGTTATGAGTCAACAGAAATGCAATTGTAAGAGCAAACAGCAAGAGGATGAATATTTGACTGAACTTCAAAACCAAATCGTACAAAATAGCTTGTCACATAGCTCTACAGTTTATAAAAGCTTCAGTGTAAGTTAGGTTAAAAAAGATGTAACCCAAAATGTTCTGAATACTGGTAAAAACTTCAGTTGTTATTAAGTGGGAAGAGGTATAAAGTTACGGTATCTGTAAAAACAAAAAACAAAACAAAAAAAACAACTTGAATAGTTTTCAAAATTGGGCGTAACCTAATGAAAAAAAAATACAGTTCAAGTCCAGAGTTCTGTTCCTTCAGCAGTCTAACTTTCAGAATCTAGACACCTATTGTTTAAGCGAACAAAGCTGATCTCTGTTTTGCAGAATTGCAACCTATGAAGAAGCATTTATTGCTTTAGAACTAAAATTTGAACCTAGTTGGAATTTCAACCAGAAGACATGATCTTTTTTAACTTCTACCTCAGCTGTACCCCCCAAACTCTATTCTTAAAAACTTAAAGGAAATAAGAGCTGATGCTTGCAAACAAAGCCTATGAGGGGCCCTGTCTACAACTTAAGTTATCCTGAAAATTCAGTTATGCCATCATCCCTAGTGCTGATCTTTAGAGGAGGGAGAGAAGATAAGCCATGATCCAAATAAAAGCTGGAGAGGTGCAGAGTAAACATTACCAGCCAGTTGGTTTTGTGGGAAGAGGGAAACGAAGGGGGAAGTCTAAAGGTAGGCTTGCAGGTAGGTAGCCTGTAGTGAACCACATTCAATTTAAAACAAGCCATCCATTAAAAAAGGCCTTTTTCTTTTGTTCTTTTTCATCTACAAGCAACCAGACATCAGATCAGTACATCATAAAGTTTACTCACCACCATACCTGTGGTGGTGACTCTTTAACATGACAATAAATTAGCTGGCCTGCTGCTACTTTACAATTACTTTTTAAGAAACTGCAACATTCCTCACTCTACTAGTATCTTAGGGCCCAATTACACAGGGTACGTGGCTATGGAAGACTCATTTCTACTGAGCAGAGTGAGGAGTAAAGTTTTTCACCTGTTTTCACACATGAAAATTGCTACACCAGTTGCAAGGACAAGGAAAATCAGGGCCTAACTTTGGGGAACTGACTTTTTTAACAGTCAAATTTTTTTTGATAAAGC
The DNA here is from genome assembly GCF_000455745.1 of Alligator sinensis. Classification (NCBI taxonomy): domain Eukaryota; kingdom Metazoa; phylum Chordata; order Crocodylia; family Alligatoridae; genus Alligator; species Alligator sinensis. The sequence goes on from NW_005842341.1 coordinate 585,321, forward strand.
AGAGGCTCCCGTTGTGGACGCTAACCGAATAGCTATAAAGCTTGCTATATTGGAAGTTAAGTTGCCTAATGACTTATCATGTATACAATTGAAATTAACCTGGATGTTGTATGCTCACATGGAGAGATGGGAGAAAGGAAGTTACTAGTTAAAGCAATAAACCCCAAGTTCATTTACATTTCTTTCTGCTGTGGTTTCAGCATCTAATGGTAGTGAACGGAAGATGTATTAATGTTTGGAACAGGATAACTTCTATTCCATATTGGTTTTCTAGTCTAGTAGTTCTTCACACTCAGCTATTCTGTGCAGCTTGAAGTGTTTGTTAAAATATCTTTCCAGCCGGGGCCTGGTTTTCCTCATGTTCTTTTTCCTTTTTACCTATATCCATTTCATTCATCTGCTGATTCAGCTAGCATTCCAGGAGTCCAAATCCCTTCATTCACTAAGATTTTGTCTACCTCTCCCTCCTCCAAGAATCAAAGAGAGGTAATAGTTCAGTATGTTTTTTCAATGATATACAAGGCATATGTTGGACTTTCAAAAGACCTCTGCTTCTACTTAGATACCTGCTGAATTAGCTATATTTTCAAGTACTCCAAACCAACAGCTCCTCAGAGAGTTCAGGGAGAACTGTAGAGGTCTGAGCACTTAAGAAAATTTAAACCCCTTCAATTAGGTACCTCAAAGAGACAGTTCTCTTGATGATCTGGCCACATGGTCTTAGCAGTAGTTTTCAGTGGGAAGACACAAGAGGAAAGAACTTGATTTTCAGATATCATTTGTTAAAAAATATTATCTAATTTTATTGCTGAATTTACTCCAACATGAATTTCCTTCCCAACACTGTAGAGGTATGTCTCTCTGATCCACAGCAAGGAAAACCTTCCTGAAAAACTGGTGGCAGCATGACTTCCTCAGTGATCTCTCACCATAAGACGTCACCACCTTGGACTACTCAACCTTTCAGACACATGATTAGAAAGTTACATGTGAAAAAAATTACAAAAGCAAAAAGTAAACACTTGAGCAAAAGCTCTGGACTCTGACATTTCTCTGTTATTCTGAGAATGTACACCAAACAGTTTGTCTCTACAATGCAGACACTTGTCTCTACAAAACAATGATCTCCGTGCCTTGTGCTTTAAACACTGTAGTCTGGAAAGTTTAAAAGCTTGTGACAAAGTATAAAAAACTTATGAAAATTTTAAAAATCCATTATTGGTCAGTTATCAGCATTTTAAAAAAGCAACAAAAACCTCAAACAGTTTTTCCATATCTCTAAGATTATGTCAGTGCTTTTAAGAAGACACTTGCATATAAACATACCTTAAACTCTTTCATAGGCATGCACATAATAGGGTGGCAGGGTGCCATCTAATGCCATCATAAGTCTACCAAAAATGCTGGGAAACAGTACAAAGGAGTTACAAAATAATACTGTCAATCTTGCATATCTGTTGTAAGTTTAGTGAGGTAATGTTGACACTTTAAAACTCACACCCACCTCTGCACTGATAGTTTATTGCTGAATTAACTATCAATATTGGACTTGATTTTTTTAATACTGCACCCCAGCACATTTTAACACAATGAGGAGTATGATTTAATTACCACTCCTAATACTACCAATGTAGCACAAATGTTCAAAGCCAGTTAAAAAAAAAAAGAGAAACAATTATTTCAATTTTTTAAAAACCCTCTAGCACAATAGTTTTCTCCTATTTGATGGGGGGAGGAGGAATAAAAGTAATTAAATTTTTCGTTGATGCCACTTCATGAATTAAAAAAAATAAGTTACCACCACCTTCATTCTAGAATTCCTATTTCCTCGGTGAGACGTAAAAAAAAATCCAGAAGATCTTAATAAATAGTCCTTTTTCCTTCCAATGGGGTGCAGAGCAAAGTGCAGTGAGAAGCACCATGGAAGCCCTCAGTCTGGCCTATGGCTTTGTTAGATGCGCAGTTGATAGCCGACATCATTCAGCGTAGTGAGGTCACCCCCTTTCTTGTCCATCACTGCAGGCCTGCACCAGAAGAGGGAAAAGAAGGCTTCATTCAACATTTCTTGGATCTGCTGTAATGAACAACCCCATTGCAAACCCAGACACAGTTCATTATTAAAAGGAAACTAACAGAACAAGGCTTCTCATCACTTAATCCAGGCATAGTGTTAAACAAATGGCCACGTTATCAATTTGACTTTGTGTGCAGATATATCTGTTGCAGGCTTACCTCACCTCACCTGACCATCCTCAAAGCCCTATGCCCATACTTGCTTGCTTATACATCTTGGGGACAGGTTAGGGTGGCCATCATAGACATTGGCGACGTGCAAGGGGTGCATGTAGGTGCACATGCACCCCCTGAGCTTGGCGGTGCACCCCCTGCAAAAGCGCCGCTGACACTGCCGGCAGCGCCTGTGGGCGGTGGCCACTCGCCACCACCCCCCACCCGACAATGCCGATGGTGTCTGCAGGAGGTCCCCAATCGCTGCTGGCCGCTGCCACCAGCATCTGCAGGTGGTTGCACCTCCTCCCCCCGGCCAACAGTGCCACGGCTGCCTGCAGGAGCTCACCACTTGCCGCCGCCGCCACCTGCAGGAGCTCACCATGCCCCCCCAGCGTCAGAGGGCATGTGGCATTCATGATCATAGAGGACATTCCAGTTTTCTGCTACTCTGTCCTCTACTGATACAAAACCCAACACCTTTATGTCTTCTATTTTTCTCTTCAAGGCTCAAAGCAGACTCAATTTTTCTTGAAGAGAAAAATAGAGGACATAAAGGCATCCGGTTTCACATCAAGACAAGACAGAGGACAACCAGACTGTCCTCTATGATGGCCACCCTAGGACAGGTTAATGCACAAGTTCTCTTTAAGGGGAGCTTCAATTTCCTGTCTTTGCATCCAATGCATGGCTAAAGCCTGGGTAGCAGAGCTCAGGGTGTGATAATCCATCAGCACCATCCTACATTCCCTTGGACCTGCATTTTATGTCTGTTCTGCCTACTCGTGTCCCACCTGCTTCCTGTGAGCCAACTGCAGCTGTACCTATAAGCTAGCAGAGTCATCATTTAACCCTTTCCCTGCACACAGTTTCTGTCATCATGAGTTCAGTCCAACCAAACAGCCTTAGAAGTGATCCTCTGGCCAGCAGGCAGCATCAACAGTTCTGCTTAACCTGCCATGTAACTACATGGGCTGCAGCACCACCTCCCCAGAGCAGATACCAGGAAACCAATGGAATATGAATCCTTGTCTGAAGGCCCACATACTGCTTCTACTTCCCCAGCCTTCAGAGATGATCCCCACAGTGGTTGCCACAGGCAGGTGGTAGGCTACCTTTCCTATAAAGCAGTGATTCTCAACCTGGTACTGCAGCACCCTGGGATGCCTTTCAAGGGTGCAATGCAATATGAGCACCGTTGTGTGCAAACACCTACATGATTCACAAGAAAAACCCAAAGGGCATTTTTATATATATAAGCACCCTGTAATGCTTGCAGTTGTGTAAGTGGCAAAATGTGTGTCAGCACTAAGAAAATGACAGTGGCGCACATTAGAGGTGCTTTAGCTCAAAAGAACACCGCTGTCATTTTCTGCACGCTAACGTGCATTTCGCCGCTTATACTACTGCACGTGGCACAGCGCAGTTCGCCTCAGCTCACGTGCAGAGCAGACTCGATTAATCGAGTCTGCTCGGAAGCGGCGGATCTCCGCCACGTCGCAGGACAGAAAAGTGTGTGTATAAATGCCCAAAGATTTCAAATAGCAGGCCATTGTGTCAAAAACATTCTGACTTGCTGGAGCCCCTGTTCTCTGCAGCAGAAGAATTGCTCTCTTATTTTCCATAGTCAAAAACCTAATGAAAGCTAGGAGCTGGCATTTTCTGAGGGGGTGCCTTGAGTTGAATGAGGTTGACAACCACTATTCTAAAGGCCCAGTGCAGGTGGAAGGACCATACTCATCTCTGTGAGCACTGCTGCTTAATGATCCCAGCACTCAGGACTCCCTTTCCCAGGCTGAGGGTAAAGCATGGAAGCACTGACATGAAGGCATCAGAGCCCTGTTCTCACTCAGGTGGGGAGCAGCTCACCCATAGAAGTCTCTTCTATGTGGATTACAGGGATCCAGTCAGGTCCAATGTTTGCAAAGCACACTGTGCATCAGCAGTATTGTATAATTATAGAAACAGCCCAGATCTTCTTGACCTAATAAATGCTTGTCAGGCTGTACCTCCTGTTGGAATTGCCATTAAAAATGTCAGCAGCTGCCATTACACAGGTGCTGAGTTCAGACCAATCATGAAACATTATCAGGTATTTAAAATACCACTTCAAAAGTCTCTATACATGTGCTAATAAGGAACACAAATCTCTAGCCTTCTAAAGCAGCAGTTTTCCTTTCAACATCCAAACAAAGCCAGAAACAAAAATGCACTATTACTGCCCTCACAGAACATGCATTCAACTTCATTTACTTGTGGAGAAGAAGAAAACAGACCTTGTCAACTGACATTTAGCAGCCAACGCTGCTTCAGGCTTGCATTACATTACATCCTTGTTCCAAACTAGCCCTGATATTAAAAAATAAATAAATAAATAAATAAATAAATAATTCTTTGCTTTGCTGGTTCCATGACACTGAATCTGAATTTACCAAAATAAAACATGATCAAAAGCAAGGGGAACGTTTTGCATTTGAGAGGATCTTTGTGCTTTATGTACTATTTCCAAACACAGATACAAATGTGCAGCATCTTCACTCAATTTCATACAGAGCAGCTTTTGTTCTTCAAGCCATTGGTGGTTTGATTCTCTTTCCACTTGTGTAACTCTATCGATCTAGTGGAGCTGCTCCTGTGCACCAGTGAAAACAAGTGAGCATCGGTGCCTTGACCCCTACAAACACTCCCCAAGATGTGTTGCTGGACACAGATAGTAGCAAGAGAACATCCAGCAGGAAGCGTTGGCTGGACTGGGCTCTGATTTAGATAAGCCTTTGAAATGCAACAAAAAAGTGAACATTTCAGATTAAATTGTTTCAGTAGAAAGCAAATCAACTGGAGAGAGCCTTCCCCATGGTGACATGTCAGCTGCATGGTGTAATTAGGAGTGTTCGTGAATTAATCTAGCCCTATTGTACCTCCCTTGTAACCATGCTAAATGTACAGACAGAGCTTAGAAGAGATTTCGTTTAAAGAAATCTGCTCTTTAACCATTTAACAAGTTTTGTATTTTGCTAATGAACAATGGGAGAGCTCCATTTGACTCGTGTTTACATTGTGCAAGGGTTCCCTGTATATTCAAGAAAGCTGAACCTAGCAATATCAGCAGGAGTCGAAAATGGCAGAACAAAGCTTCTCTGGGTGTCCACACAATATGTATCGATACGTGGTGCTGACTTGTTAAAGCACTAGCAGCCAGGCAAAAGGCTGGAGTAGACAGGACCCATCTCTGAACTAAAGCCACAAACTGGCTCTTAACCTCAAAGAAACACTGTAAGGAGAAACCTTTCAACTTTTATGAGCTGAGCCCTAAGCATTTTGCTTTAGATTCCCTTCCCAGGAAGGGCCTATATAATTTTATTGTCAACAAAAGCAGTGTGTAATAACAGCTTGCCATTAGCAGGTGAACCCTCTTAAGCAACCGACCGCCAAGTATCTCATGCAGCCCCTGCCAACTAATAGCCTAGCTCAGACTAAAATGGATACTGTGTGGCGGGAAAGGTCTCTCACTCTCCCCCGGCAAACTCTAATTAGCTATAATTAGAGCATGGAAATAAAAGATTCATAAATAGACAAAATGCACAGTACCCAAGTACACTGTTTAGCTAGGAAGATAGATGCCTACTATCTTTCTTGCCAGATTCATGACTTTAGGGCCTTCCAGTTCCCAACCAAAAGAACAAAGGAAATAAAAGAGGGTGCACTAGTGCACAAGTTTCCTTTTTTCTCACCTCCCTGTTTAAATCAGTCTTTGGAAGTTAAGCAACTGGCACATGACATTAATCCACCCTAGTCACCCAGAAAATGGCATCTGACTCACATCTTACACCCCCACTGCTTCCCTCCCTTTTTCCAAGTCCTCCCAAGTCTTCAGACACCTCCCAGCAGAATGGGTAGGAAGCAACTGAGTCTGACCACAGAAGCAAGCTGGCTCAGGAAGAGAGGGACTCCTGCATCAAAAGGAACTGATTCTCCAGCATGAGCCTGCCAAGAGCAGCAGCCTCCCCAATGTCTTATAACGGACAGCCTGGAAAAGCAAGGCCCATGACACCAGTGTAACTCCAATGATTCACCCTTGAGTAAGAGAGAGCAGACTCAGGCTCTAGGGGCCAGCCCGTTAAAGGTACTTAGGTCCCTATCTGCATATTTAGGCATCTAATTGGATTTTTCAGAGGGTCTACGTGCCAAGATCCCATTGACTCAATGGGAATTAAGTGTTTAGTGAGATTTCCATCTGCTAATCCCTACTGATTCAATGGCCCATTCTTGTATCTTTAGGCACCTAAATACATTTGGAAACCTGGTCCTAGATGACTTAAGTGAAACATCCTGTAATACACAGAGGGTGTATCTACACGATACACTTTACTATGCAGTGGATGATTATACTGTGCAGTAAAGAGTCACTGTGCAGTAGCGCATGTGTAGACTGCTGACCAGGAGCAAATTGTTCCCAGTCGGCCAAGACAGCAGGGGCAGAAAAGCTTTCCCCTCCCTTGGACAGCTGCTTCCTAATTCTGTTCCCCAACTGGCAGGTCGGGGTAGGGGCCTGGGAAACTGTGCCCTCTTGCAGCTGCTGCTTCCCATTTCCCCACCCTGATCAGCAGGGGCTGAGAAGTAGCAGCTGCAGAAGGACATTTTCCCAGCCCTATGTCCCAATCCGGAGATCAGGCATGGGGCTGGGAGGCAGTTGCTCCGGAGGTGGGACAATTTCCTCCAGCCCACAGACACTAGGGCCTGACTTTGGTGCCCCCTGCCAGCCCAGGTCTGGCACCCGGGGGAGCCTGGAGTTCTCCATGGCTGCTGTAGGTGGGACACAGCATAACTGGAGTAGCCCTACACTAAGCTGCTCCCAATGGGAGCACGTGTAGACACCTTGATGGGGAAAGCTTACTGTGCAGTATTTTACTGTGCAGTAAGCTTTCTGGGCATTAACTGCATGTGTAGACATGCCCAGAATGTATGGGAGAGAGGCACTTTAACACCAACTTTTTCAGATGGGAACTGCTAAACCCAAACACTTACTTTCAGTGGAACACACGAGTACCATACAAGTCAATGAGACCAGGCCACTGATCTAAAAGCCTTGGCATGGATGTAAGCATCTGAGTCTCACATGGTAGAAGAGTCTCTGAGTTAAAGTGCAGTTCAAGATCAGGCCTCCTTACTTGGTCCTTCACTGCTAGTAGGAAAAGCTTGGACCAGAGGTCACCAACCAGTGGATCTCAATCATGGGTGACTGGTCTGGCCTCCTGAGTCGGGGGGGGCGCAAAGAAAGCTGATCGCTGACCATGGGGGTCCCCTAGCAGCCAATCATGGACGGGGGGGGTCCCCCTAGCGGCCAATCGCTGACCCTGGAAGCAGCACTGGCAAAACTGGAAGCGTCGGCAGCAAAACTGGAAGTGCCACTGGCGCTTCTCTCGGCGCCCCCACCAATCTCAGGAGGAGCACTGGCCGGAGCTTCTCAGTGCCCCCAGTCCCCAGCTTGTGAGGGCCAATCTCAGGAGGGGCACGTGTCCCCCCCTCTACACGTCGCCTATGATCTCAATCCACTGGTAGATCTCAGAGCCTCTTAGAGTTGATCCAAGGCTGGGGTGGGGGGCTGAGTGCCCGTGTTCATGCATGCCATGCCCCAGCCCAGCAGGTCAATCCATGGGGGAGGGAAGGGGAAGGGGCTAGATCGAGGCCCCTGCGGAGAGGGACAGTGCTGCAGAGACAGGAGAAGAGGTAAGTTGAGTGGGGTCCTGACTGGGTGAGACTTACCTGCTGAGAAGGTGCGCCCCAAATAATTTTTTCTCCCTCTGCCTCAATCTTCTCCCCGCCCCCCACCTTCCCTCCCCACAGACTTACCTGCTGGGTGGGGGTTGGGGGGCTGGCAGCAGTGCACGGTAGATCTTGGGTTGCTTTTAAATGCCAAAGGTGATCTCCTATTTAAAAAGGTTGGAGACTGTGGCAGAATGCCACCTCTGTCTCTCCCCAAAAACTCTGCTCTGTGACAATTTGGTTAACATGGGCACTGCAGAGGGCAGACATCCCATCTCTTAGGTAACCTGAATTGGATATATTCCTAAGGGAGGGGGGAAACCTGCTCCCTCTGCCTAGGTGACTGGCATCACATACGTGGGTGAAGGGCTTACACTCCCTATTGTTCTAAGCAATGCCAAGCTGACTGGGAGGAGGCTAGAGACCCTGCCAGTCTACCTGGCAACCAGTGATGCATTTCAAATTGGCTGGCTGGCAGCCAACAGGTACTGGCTTCCATTGTACCCGGTAAATGACGTCATAAGGTCTATATAAGAACTGCCCAGGAGGAGAGTAGTAGCCATGATGAAAACTCAGAGAGAGAGGAGCAGGAATATCTGAAACTTGCTCTCACTCTTGAAACTCATGATCAATGACCTGCCTGCCTCCAGAGGGAATCTCCACCTGCCTCTGGATGATACTTGTGAGTAAGCTACCTGAGATCTAACTAGATATACAGCTTGCAGTAACTCAGATGCATGATCAAAGGCTACCCAGCCACAGGAGTTTGCTCTATGGGATTTCTCTGATATTGCTCTACCCTGTACCCTATTCCAAACCTACTCCTTGTAACCAATAAAATTCTCCTTTGTACCTAGCATGGGAGACTTATTGGGAGAGGGGCTAGATTATGCCTCCGAGTCCCCTCGGTTTGGCTGACTAAGGGAGACCACTACGTGTGCTTCAGACTCAGGGAAGCACCCCAAGTTCCTGAAGTGGGTCGAGTACCCTCGAGGGCTAATAGGCCTGTTTCCCAGGGGTCACAGTGCCAGGATCAGGCCAGACCCCAAGTGATGGCAGCGCTACCCTCAGGCTAGTGGGTGTGCTCCAGGAAGGGGGTTGGCCAGATGTGAGGCGCCCCCAGGGAGGCACTCGGAGCCTGGAAGGTGGTCGGGCACAGTGAGGTGGGTGGCTCAGCACAGGAGCACCCCCTACTGGGTCACCACAGAGACCACTGGCTTAGACTGCACAGATTTATTAAAGCCTCCTCGTGTGAACACATGGCTCTTGGGATATAATATCTAAGTAAGCCCCATTTAATCCTTATTCCAGACTGAATGAGCACCCCTGACATTCCTCCTTCATAGCATGGCAGCTGCAAACAGCAGGAGGCATCTGATGGACTTAAGGTCAAGAAGTTAAATAGCGGGAGTTCCTAAGTCAACTAAAACACTCAGAACTCCATCACAGGTGGCAGCTTGAGTAACTTCTTCCTCTCCTTCTCCCATGACCCACACAACAGCCCATTTACTCCAAACAACTAAAACAAGGAGAACAGTTTGATGCAACTGTACGAAACTACTTCCTTCCTAGGCTGATCTGGTTGCCCTATGGTCAGTGTTTTGCATCATCCAGCAAGGTTCCCCCACTAAGACTGACTACTATTCAGGCTGCCAGTGTATGAGGTGTACCTCACCATGCTTGTAATAGAGATAGGGTGGCCATCATAGAGGACAGCCCAGTTGTCCTCTATTGAGACAAAACCCAAAGCCTTTATGTCCTCTATTTTGAAGAGAAAAATAGAGGACATAAAGGCATTGGGTTTCGCATCAATAGAGGACAGAGAACAGCATAGCAGAAAACAGGAATGTCCTCTATGATGGCCACCCTAGCTGAGCATTCGAAATGCTCTGCAGCAACCTCCCGAGACTCACCACCTGGAAGGTAAAGAACAGAGGTACACCATTACAGCAGCATAAATTAGGCAGGCAGATGGGAGATGGAGACCATATGGAATTCTCAACAGTCTGGCTACAGAGTGAAGGATTTTTAAGGAGACTGGGAATTTATTTACTTTCAAAACACACTTCAAAAGTGCTTGTGGTTGTCAGATTCAGAAAAACTAGGTGTAAAAAAGGGTGATCCAAGTCAGCCAACAAATGACAACCCAAAAGATAATCTTGATCCAAATACTCCCCTGTCACTGTCACCAACTGCTTTGCAAATTCTAAGCTCCACGTTGTTCCACCCAAGTATATATCACATAATTTTGTAATGCTTGGACAATGGTTCTCAACCATTTTAGTCTCAAGGCACTCCTTGTTAGATTCGAGGCACCTTTCAGAAAATGCCAGCTCAGAGACCTGCATGGGTCTGATTTTAAAGGCCCACTTCCAACCTACACCAAATATTATACAACCAGACCTGAACCCACAAACTATTAGCAAGTCTTCTTACCCACAGACTAACCTGACCTGCTTTAGGCAAACCCATAACCCTACCCACGCAGCTGACAGACGCGTTAGTTCAACCTCCCCCACCGTGAATCAAGACAGACTCGAGGGGAATGCCTCCAGACCTAAGGTTGAGGAGGACCGGGTTAGAGTGCTTCTGGAGGGGCTGGACGTGTTCAAATCAGCAGGTCCAGATGCTCTCCACCCCAGGGTGTTGAGGGAGCTAGCAGGGGTTATTGCAGGGCCCTGGGCACTGCTTTACGAGCGCTCGTGGTGCTCGGGCCAGGTGCCAGATGATTGGAAGATAGCCAATGTGGTCCCCATCTTTAAAAAAGGGAGGAGGGAGGACCCGGGCAACTATAGGCCCATCAGTCTTACCTCAATCCTGGGGAAACTCTTTGAGAAGAACATCAAGGAGCACATCTGTGATGGGCCGGCATCAGGGATGATGCTCAAGGGCAACCAGCACGGTTTCATTAGGGGCAGGTCATGTCAGACCAACCTGATTGCCTTTTACAATCAGGTCACAAAAGCATTGGATGCAGGTGTTGCGGTGGATGTAGTCTGTGTGGACTTCAGCAAGGCCTTTGACACTGTCTCCCACCCCATCTTCATTAAAAAACTAGACGACTGTGGCATCGATGCCTACATAGTCAGATGGATTGCAAATTGGCTGAAGGGTTGTACTCAGAGGGTGGTGGTAGACGGGTCATATTCGACCTGGGGGGAAGTGGGCAGAGGAGTCCCCCAGGGCTCGGTCCTTGGGCCCGCACTGTTCCATTTCTTTATCAGCAATTTGGACGACAGGGTGAAAAGCAACCTGTTCAAATTTGCTGACGATACCAAAATTTGGGGTGAGGTGGGCACATTAGCAGGGAGGGAAAGACTGCAGAAAGACCT
>NW_005842341.1:596814-617705 GCF_000455745.1 Alligator sinensis
ACACTAGTCAGGCCACAGCTGGAGTACTGTGTCCAGTTCTGGGCACCCCACTTCAAGAGGGATGTGGACAACATTGAGAGGGTGCAGAGGAGGGCCACCCGCATGATTCGGGGACAGCAGGGCAGACCCTCCAATGAGAGGCTACGGGACCTGAACCTGTTCAGCCTTCACAAGAGAAGGCTGAGGGGGGACCTTGTGACCATCTATAAACTCACTAGGGGGGGACCAGAAGGGTTTGGGGGAGACCTTGTTTCCCCTAGCGCCCCCTGGGATAACAAGGAATAACGGCCACAAGTTGTTGGAGAGTGGGTTTAGATTAGACATCCGTAGGAACTACTTCACAGTCAGGGCGGCTAGGATCTGGAACCTACTTCCAAGGGAAGTAGTGCTGGCTCCTACCCTGGGGGTCTTTAAGAAGAGGCTTGATGCCTACCTGACTGGGGTCATATGAGCCCAGTTTCCCTCCTGCCCAGGCAGGGGGTTGGACTTGAAGATCTACAAGGTCCCTTCCAACCCTACTTCTATGATTCTATGAACCTGGATCTGCAGAGTCTGTATAGATCAGGTGCTTCAGTGGAACTGTTTAGCGCTTTTATCTAAAGCTGATTTAATTAGCTATTAGACAAAAGTACCAAAAAAGCCTCACTAAAGTGCCTGATCTATATAGACCGGTGAGCTGGGTCCAACTAATGCACTGCTTTTTCTGGACATGTGTTGGGCAGCTGCTGACAGATGTTTAAAAAAAAAAAGTGCTTTACCAGAAGAAGCAGTACATTACGTGTGTTCAAAGTAGCTGCAAAGGAGACTAAACAAAAAGATGGATCGGGGTGTGACACTCTGGGTGCCCTTCAGGAATCTGCAGCCCACAGGTACCCTTCAGAAACATGTGACACACCCTCAGCTATCTTTTGCTTGATCTCCTTCGCAGCCATTCTTCCTTCTTTATTTGATCTCATTCATGCTGCTTCTTCCAGTAAAGCAGTTTTACTGTCAGTGGCTGGTGGTAAGGTTTACCCCACCCAAGTCTAACCTGAAAAAAAATTTCTGACCTGTACCCAAACTGCAAAATGTGAAGTAGTTTATATTTCCGCCTAAACTCCACCTGCTTTGTGGGTCACTCATGGGTACCCACAGGTACCCAACCTGAAGCAGGACTCTATGCCAGCTCCCAGTTTTCACTTGTTTGACTACAGAAAAATACTAGAGCAATTCTTTTGTTACAAATACCATATTTACTCAAATATAAGATAAGGTGTCCCCCCCCTCAATTTAGCATGGGGAAAAAAGCCTCTTGTCTTATAATCATATACAAGAAAATCTCACTAAATACACTGTCTATCGTTAAGCTGCTGCCAAAAGCAGCATGTGTTCAGCAATGGAAACCAACTATGAAGCTGATTAAATGCAGCCAACACTGAGCATAACTATAAAATACATTGTGTGTGTGTGTGCGTGTGTGTGCGTGTGTGTGCGTGTGTGGTACCCACAGGTACCCAACCTGAAGCAGGACTCTATGCCAGCTCCCAGTTTTCACTTGTTTGACTACAGAAAAATACTAGAGCAATTCTTTTGTTACAAATACCATATTTACTCAAATATAAGATAAGGTGTCCCCCCCCTCAATTTAGCATGGGGAAAAAAGCCTCTTGTCTTATAATCATATACAAGAAAATCTCACTAAATACACTGTCTATCGTTAAGCTGCTGCCAAAAGCAGCATGTGTTCAGCAATGGAAACCAACTATGAAGCTGATTAAATGCAGCCAACACTGAGCATAACTATAAAATACATTGTGTGTGTGTGTGCGTGTGTGTGCGTGTGTGTGCGTGTGTGTGCGTGTGTGCGTGTGCACGCGTGCATCCCTTAAAAAAACAACAACAAAAAAATCAGGCAGTTGCCTTTCCGAGAGGGAACTGGCACAGGGCCTGGAGATACTGCAATACCAGGCTGGCACCAGGAGGGCCAGAGCCAGCCCTGACACACCCCCTGGTGCCAAAAATTGCCAGATTTGATCTTAGCCAAAGCAGTTATGGAGTTCAAAGGGTTGGGGAAGGGGTGACTGGGGGTGTACCTAGGAGTGACTTCTGGGCAGGTTGTTTTTCAGGCTGACTCTCTCCATGGAGAGGAGGGGGATTATAATTTCTTCTCAATCCAGAAAAGGGGTGACCCGCTGGGGGCTGGCAGAGATTTCTTCAGTGTGTGCGCGCAGGGTCCAGTACAAGGGAAGTGGAAATGAAGCATGCTGGACTAGGGAACTATCCCAAGACAACCTCAGTCTGTTCCTTGAGGCAAGTGGCAGCACGTGGAAAATAAACTTGGAGCTCCCCATGGGTCACTTTGTGACACTGATTACAAACCATCATTCTACAGTCTCAGGCTTTGCTTTATTATAACTATATTCAATCTCATCCGAGAGGAAGCAAACACAGCACCACAAATGAACAGTGTGTACTGAGCATGGAAATACTGCAGGCAAGGCAATGCAGTCCCTGGAGTCTCTAGAAGCCTCCAGTGATAAAAGACAGACTCCTTTTATTTGGCTTGTCTTTTTATTTTAAATAAAGCAATAATCGGGGGGGGGGATAGGTTGCTGTACAGCTGCCGCTTGCTCAGCAGTTGGCTGTCAGGAACGTGTTCAGCTGACATATCTTTGTAAACCCACAGAGGCTCACACTTCTCTCAGAATAAGCACTAGTGCCCTTCTAACAACTGCAGAAGCAATGCTGGTAACCCAAGGATGAAAATATCCCACAAGGAGGACATGGAAAGGAAAAGAGCCCAGAATAGCAGGGCCCTTAACTACTATAATTATCTAGGTGCTAAATGAAGAGCTGCTGCAGATGGGCCTATATGTAATGATGCAGCTAGGATAAGTATTCATGTGTAAGGTATAAACCTGCTGTTAAATCATCAGCTGCTACATGCACCAATGTGTATTTAGAAAGTCAGTCTAATTTTTTTTATTAGCTGCTAAAAAAATATTTGAGACCATGAATCCCTCTGGAAACCTATTTAAAAAGTGGTTGTCATAAATGTGTGACTCATCTGTGGCCATATAGGTACTTCACACTTGTCACAGTGCCGAACAGCAGAGCTGTTCAGAATCGCACTGCAACGAACACGGCTAGAATACAGACCCCCCTTCCCCTCCACAGGCACCAGGCCTTGAACCCACAAACTACAGGTGAATCTCCAATACCTGCTAGTAGTATTCGGCTTACGGGGCACATAGTTTTGATTTTTTCCAGGAGAGCAGTGGGAGCCAACTTTTTTGGTGTCACATATTAGCCCCTCACCCACTCTGAGAGCCACTCCAATCCTTTTCCCTGACCCGATCTGCTGCTCAGCTGGTTGCTGTTGGTAAACAAGTTCTCCGAGCTGAATGCATTTTTTTTTTGTGTTACAGGCAATTACACCACCAGTCCAAACTGGCTCCTTCACTCCCACTCTTCTCAGAAATTGGGTTATATCAACATTTAAAACTAAATGGGTGCAGCTCCCACTTCAAACCCCCACAGCAATTCCACAAGCTGTAATTCTAGGCTGAACTTACCAACTTCAACTCTTCAGCAGCACAGTTATTGAGAGCCTGGGTAACACTGAAACTTGAATGAAAGGGACCCGCTGACTCACCACATCCAGTCCCTCCTCTATTGTAGGTAGCCGTGTTGCAGTCTCTGTCCCTTCCCCTTAAGCTTTGTTTTCTGCTTTGCCCCTAATGTTCCACTGCAGGGCCACTTCACAACCTCAGTCCTCTTATACTAAGGAACCATCTTCTAATTTCCAGCCTAATTTGTTCGTGGCCAATTTACAGCTATTTTTTGTGTGCCATCACTGTCCTTTCGCTTAAATAGTAGTGCTTCCCCTCTGATGTCTAACCCCACCCCATGTATCAATAGAGAGCAGCCATATCCCCTCTTAGACTCTTAGAGTCTAAGCTCTTAGAGTCTCTTCTCATTTGATGGGGTTTTAGTTTCCCTGAACTCCCTAGTTACCCTCCTTGATGTAGTAGTCCTTTCTTTCAAAATTCTGGCATGGAAATTAATCTCCCACCTGCCTTAAGCTCTTTAAGGTTCGGTTCCACCTTGGTTCTGGTCATTTCATAGAATCATAGACAAGTAGGGCAGGAGGAGATCATCTAGCCCAACCCCCAAATTATCCCTATCCAAACCATCCTATACAAATCCATTGTCTACTCTCTTAGTAAAACTACAGTCAACCCTGACACAATACAAGACATACCCTAACCTGCCATAGGTAAAACAAGGGGACCATGGCAGCCAGCATCCTGCTGCTGTTCATACACACTCAAGAGATCCCAGGTAGAGGACCATGCTCCCCACTACAGAGAAACCATCACAGTCCACAGCAATCCACAAAACCACCACGGTCCACAGGAATCTGACCATGGAGAAAAAATATATTTTTACCCTAAATATAGCTATTGGCCTGACCCTGAGCAGGAACCTCTGGGTTTAAATCCCAGCAGAAGCACTGGCACAACCCAGTCAAAATCCCCTGTCTTGACCACAGCCAACACCCAATGCCTCAGAAGAAGGCTTAAAAAACACCCCTGATACATGTAACACTGTTGCTGGGGGGAGTTCCCTGTAAGTGCCATGCAGCAACCAGCAAAGTCAAGACACATGGAAAATACCCATTTCCGTTTCCAAACCCTAATTTCCATTGCCTCCATGGTCAACATTATCCTCCACAATGAAAGTGTTGCCAAAATGTGGAATACACTTCCAAGGGAGGTGGTGCTATCCCCTTCCTTGGAGGTATTTAAGAGGAGATTGGACAAACACCTGGCTGGGGTCATCTGACCCCAGCGCTCTTTCCTGCCCAGGGCAGGGGGTCGGACTCGATGATCTAATAGGTCTCTTCCCACCCTAAAATCTGTGAAATCTATGAAAGCAGAGGCACAGCATTCACTTAGATTTTGGGCCATTATCTTTCATCACTATTCCACCTGTACTGCAGAGCTTTCCCACTTCTTTCCTTGTTTTCCCTTTACTTATGGAGCTGGAGAACATTTTAAAGCTTGTTTTTATAATATCCTTTGCAAAGTCTAAGTTTAACTTTTGGCAGTTCTTCCTAACCTACTCTTCTTTAAGACATTGTTTTCTTTTCTGATCAGTCCTTCTTCCCCATTCCTTGTGAGTTCTCTGCTCGTCCCAAATATGCTTACTGAGGAGAATTATCCATCCAGTCAGGTCTGGAACCCCTTCCTATATCTCTTTGCTTGGGATATAAATTCCCAGTAGTTTTAGCATCTTTGACTTGAAGAAATTCCTGAAGATATTCACATCCCTGAGTTCTTCAGTGTAGTTGCCTTCACTAACTAGTCCATCCAATTACGGACCCACTTCTGTTTCTCCTTCCATTTCATTTCAACTGTAGCAAGTAAGCAGCATGCACAACAATGCTGCAATCTTAGCACTGATGGCTAGAGCCTCAGGTAACCAGAAGCTCCACAGCAATTTCCATGTCAGTACATGTTATGGAGCACTGCAATAATTCTTCTGCTCCTCTCTGCACACCCACACTTATATATTAGTTTACATTTGCTATGTTTTTTACCATGTCAGTAAATCTGACACCAGCTCAACAAGAACACAAGAAGGAGCAAAGTAGCAATACTCACGATTTGTCTCTTCTGCATGCCCGTCTCTGAGGGCTGATCTGCCTTCGGCGAGGGGACAATGACTTACCCCGTGATCTGTCTTTTATTGGAGAATGGGCACTTGCGGGTTTCAGAATCTAACAGAAGGGGGGGAAAACAGATACTAAATAAAGACATTTATTCAGAGTTTAAAAATAAAGGCCTTGTACAGTAGCAGGGAGCAGAGACAGTACACAAAGGGCCTTTAATCTCAATGTTTTTTGAACCCTGCCTAGGTTGGGAAGAACTGAAAGCCGTTATCATGTGATGACTGCTCAGTGCTCTCTTATGAAATTAGTTAGTGGCCTCAGTCCAGTTTCCAGATAAATTCACATCACAAAGAGCACCATCAAAACTGGCAATCACTAGAGAGACCTAGGACTGAATAGGGATGGAGAACAACATGTCCTGTCTCCTAGACATAGCTTCCCTCAACCCTCACGTGGCACATTGTGAGAGGAGCATGGGAGGATACCTGCACCCCAGGCATATATCCTGGAACTATCCTGTGGGCAAATGCAGATCTTCAGTTACTTTCTCTGCAACTGCAGGCCATTTCTTAGTTGCCTTGATCACACACAACTTCCAGCCGAGTGCCCCTTAAGCTGAAAACTTTCTTCAGTACTCAGTTCACATCTTTATTTTTTTAGAGATTTTCTTTCAAAGATATACACCGGTGACTCTACATACTGTGAACAGCTCCACTGAAGTATGCGGCTGAAATCCTGACCTTGTTGAAGTCAATTCCGCTTATTCACTAGGCTAAGGATTTCACCCAATGAGACCACACATATGTGCTAAGTCATGTAGGCGCTTAAGTCTTCATAAGATCAGAGCCTCTCGCCATCAGGACCATGCCTTTTCTATCATCTGCGCAAAGATCTGACTCAATGTCAGAAGTCAGGAAAGAAACACAGGCCTGATCCCCTTATCAAAGCAAACTGCATAAATGCAAAAATAGTAGCAATCTGTGCTTTATTATTTGTGTAGGTTACTAGCTCTCTAGAAAGGATTAAAAAATGCACTGGTGCAAGGGTTGGAAATCATTCTAATGAGTAATGACATATGCAATTAAACATGGTATGTTGAAATTAGCATATAACATAAACCTAAGATTTCATGTGATCTCACTTGCTCAGTTTAACACCAATTTAATTCAGCCAATTTCATTGGAGTAACTGGATTTACCTCAGTGAAGTAGTAGGGAGAATCAGATTCATTATCCTACATTTAAACTGCAGGAAGGCCAGCCTGTTATGGAGTTGTCTAAAAGAGCATGTCAACTGGCAGAAATCAGCTAGCTTCACTGAAGTCAAAGAGAATTGTGCTGCTTTACATCGACTAAGTGCCTGGCTCTTAATTTCTCTCTCTCTCTTTTTTAAATTGTAATAGTAATGCAAATTACACACTTTTCATCTCCACAGCATAATAAGTGATCACAGTGGGACAGACTCAAGTGCAGTAGGTTCACTTAATGTTTAATCATGAACACTAGGAAAATTTAATATGCATCACAGAAGTGCAGGATCGCAGTACACTTCTCTTTGACAGCTAGAGAGGCTGGGACACGGGCTGCCCTTGGTTATACTGGCAAGTTCCTCTGGATTGACATTAGAGAAGACAGTCAGGAACTCCAGATATACACCAGTGAAACTGAGAGCATAAAGCAGCTCTCTGGCCATGCATGAAGACCAATCTGTTCATGACGATGTGTCTTTCTGCCTATGGCTCTGACAGACTGCGAAAATGATCCATTGTTAACAGTGCTTGTCAGCAAAGGGTCCTTTCTCCCTAGCCCAAATGCCTACAAAACCTGTTTGACAGGGGGTGTTGATGGGGACAAATCTCTCCGCTGTCACAAGAAATGCGCTAGACATTCAATAGGATGTCGCGTCTAGCACACTGCCAGGGAAAGGGAAGAAATAAACCAGATGGGCCTCAACCATGCTGGTTTGAAACCAAGAGAAAAGGCCTGATGTCAACAAAAGATAATTTCCCTAGTGTATTTAGACTCCCCTTTGTGCACATCAAAAAACCACCCAAGACTGTCAAAGAGCAGAGATGCTGCTTAGGATGGAGGGCTTCAGGCAGAACTGCCCACAGGCACCTACAAATAGCATACCCAGCTGAGACAAGAACTGTTTAGTCCCTGGCTTTTATAAACATGGCTACATCATCACTCCAGCATGGCTGCATATAAATACTTCTGTCCTTCGAGATAGAAGTGCCACCCCCTTTTTCCCTTGGCAATTAAAGGCAGGGCAGGGTGGCACCTTGTAGGCTATCTCCCTCTTTTCTTGGTCAGTAAAAGGAACTTCGTTAGAAACGGTGAATGGGCAGCAGCAAGCAGCGCAAGATCAGGATAATGGCACTTGACCCCTTCCTGAAACACTAAAAGCTAGGAATGAACACCAATATTTAGGCAAGAGCTTTTTGAATGATGAATGCAGGTATTGTGAGTGAATGGAGTGAGATCCACAAGTCTTTACATTCTTCATGCTCCTCCACTAAACACGGCCTGTGTTACTTCAGTTCCTGCAGCCCTGTATGGCTTTGTCCTCTATTCACACATTTCTGTCACAGCACTGGCAGTTTTGAAGCAATTACAATTAGAGAATGGATCCTGCTGGCCTTATCAGGCAAGGAGTCCCACTGACTGCACTGTGAGACCCGCATTTGTTCCACCGGGACTCTTTGTGGAAGTAAAGCAAACAGGGTTGGATTCTTGAGTATCTCTTAAATGAAATCAGGTGTAATGTCTTATAACACTTTCCCCTTTTATCACCTGGGGAGGGAGGGATATTTTAATTGAATAAAGGCAACACTACACCAGTTGGCTGGCTTCTCCATGCCATGGGAGGCCACTGCAAACTAATACTCCCTTGACCTAATTAGGCAGGAATACAAGCTTTGCTGCAGCAGTTCTACCAAAGGGCAGGGATGCTTCCCAAGCCTGCACTGCAAACTCCCAAATCAATTTTGGCCAAACTATAAAGACACCACATAACTGCACAATCCAGTGATGGACCAAATTAATAACTGGTGTAGCTCTAATTAAGTCACTTGAGTGTCAGAAAAAATTGATGTCATCAAACAAATGCTCAGGAAGGTAAGGTCTCCATTTCCATTGCTGTCTGTGATTCATATATAGGCTATGCATAATTCACTGGAGTTAACTTTAGATGATCAATCTGGGTGAGGGACATGCTGAAGGGCAGAAGCCATGATGGGGTCTACAACACCTCAGACCCTCCTCCCATCGCCAAGACAGTAGCAAGGGATGGCAGAGGCATTCAGCAGCTGTAACAACTGCACTAGGAAGTCTCCATATAAGGCAGAATTGCTACCTATTTTCCATGGTTCTAGCCAAAGCAGTGGCACTTATATAAACAACAGATGCAAATTTTTTAACACCATTTCACTTGTAAGAAGCACTCGCCCTCTTATTCAAATGATTCATTCTTCACAGGAGAAGAGGAGGAAAAAATACCCTGGAATTGCTTTCCAAAATAACTCACACGTGATGCTCCATACCTCTCAGGAAAGAGATGCAGCCCTGAACTTCATGAGTGCACCTGCTTTACTCTAATTGCCAACAGATGGTTGGAAAGACATCAAAACCCATTTCTCCACAACTGAAACCAGCTCTTCACCCACAGCTGCCTGGGAAGCACACTCAGGATCTCCAATGACATTCTCCAATTGAAATTCTCACCCCTTTGGCAACTGCAAACCTTTGTCTGTGAGTGTTTTTCTATGCTCTTCAATCTGACTAGACCACTGGCTCTTCTCAGCTGGCTAAGGATGATGCACTAATAATGTTGATAGAGGAAAGTTAATCTGTTTCTGATACAGCTGCTACCAGGGAAAGGCAAGACTCCAACGAAAACCCAAAACTACATGCAGTGAAGTGGAAAAGCTGGGTCTAATAAACGACAGGGCAGAACTCATTCACCTGATACCTTGGAGACAGCATGAGTGCTTTAAGTACAACTGCTCTACAGACTTAATCTCATGTCTCTAATTGAAAAAAGGCAACACTACACCAGTTGGCTGGCTTCTCCATGCCATGGGAGGCCACTGCAAACTAATACTCCCTTGACCTAATTAGGCAGGAATACAATAACTCAAGAATTTGCCCCAACCCCTTCATGACAGGACCCACCCCAGCACAACACTGTCCATTCCCTCTGCAGCTGAGAATGATCCGGGAGGCTGTTGCTGGTGTTTCTGGTAGCACAAAGGGAACAGGCAATAATCCTAAATTCTTTGCTGGGGAGTCACAGGGGTACAAAGAGCTGGCACAGCTGGTTCCCACACCTGCTTACCCACTGCAGAGGAAGGGGCAGGGCTAGATTATGATGCCTGGGCTACACACAGCTGGCAAATGACTACCTGGGGACCACTGTCAGTTGGTGCATATTACAGCAGCTTCATGGTTGCTCAATTGTGCTCTGAGGGCAGGGCAGGGCAGGGCAGGGCAGAGGATCAGCAAGCCAGCCACGAGAAAATCTAGAGCACAAATCTTTTCTAAGCTGAAGTAGAGGAAACCCTAAAAACAGAGTTATAGAAAGCAGCATTTGAAGGCACAGCGCAGGTTAAACACCAAGACCAAGACATACACACACATGCACAGAAGTTGGACAGACACACCAATAACCCCCACACATGCCTACAATTATAATTCCTTTCATACTGGTTTTACTCCAGGCAAAGTGTTGATATCAACAGATTGACATCAGCTAATCAAGATCAGACAGCCCCCCACAACCCATTTACAGAAGTGCTACATTTGCATGCACCTACCTTCATTCTCATATCCCTGGCATATTTCTCCAGCTCCTTCCTGACATCTGTCCGCATCATTTTTGATACATTGAGGACCAGCTGCTTCCACTCAATGGGTTGAAAGCTGTGTGGCTCATGCGGGACATATAATCCGATTTTTACTTTCTTGACTGAGTGTAAATACTTTTTATAGGAGTCTTCAAATTCAAAGATGAGGTCACTCAGAGTTCGGTAGGTCAAAGGTTTGTCCATCAGATCTGATCTTCTGCTCATGCCCAGTGAGCCATACCGGCCATTGCAGTAAATCCCGAGCACCACATGATGAAAATAGTTCCCTGAGAAGTGGGTTTTAAAGCTGATTGGGAATCGTTCCACAGAAGGCTGCCCGTTGGTTAAGTATCTTTGCACGTGTTATGTCAAGGCAACACTGAGCAAAGGTTGTGAAATAAGACCACTAACAACTTCTACCCAAAGGGATGACAGAGCTTTAGAAACATTAATTCACCCGCAAAATACCCCTGCCAGGGCAGGGCTGGTCTACATTAGAGAACTGCTGCCACCACAGCTTTGCCAGCAGAGCCCTCTAGTAAAGGCATAGCGTATGGCACTAGAAGGGTTTTTTCTACCAGCTTTGTTCCATCACTTAAACCAGCAGAGTTGCATCCAGATGAGGGGTTTTGCTCACATCACATGGGCACGTGATCTTTTCAGATCCATGCCTAACGTAACTGTGAGCAATACTCTGCAAGACAGATCAAACCTTGGTGTTATTATATCCATTTTACTGATTAGAAAATAAAACAGAGAACATTGTCAATTGCCCTGGATCATGCTGGAAAGGCCTGACTCCCAGTGCCCCAGTACTCTAACTGTGCTAACAAATTAAGCAACAGGAAAATAAAGAGACTGATCTTGGGGATGCTGTTTTATTTAACACCAGTGCAACATTCCTCAGCTCTGCACTCTCAATACAGGATAAAGTCTTTTCCATGCTCTATTCTGAAGCTGAATGTTGCTCAGGATCTTAATATTTGGCTTTCAATGTTTCTACACCCTTTTTAGATACTACAGAAATACCAATCCATACATCTTGCCTTTGACAACTGAGTTCTAGTCTTCTATAAAGGGGTTTGTACTCCTCCAGTTTATAAATTCACCCTTGTTCTGTCAACCAGTGACATCAAGAGTTTTTAATGATCAAGTAGGAAATTATTTCCTCCAGGCACTGGCACAGAGATAAGGCAGAAGTAACCATGTTAAAACCAGAATTTGTTACACAAGTGCTAGTCAGCTATTCCAAATGCAGCTTGAGATGTCTCCAGAAGCAAGACATGGTAACAGTGTAATAAATCCTACATGAAAACTGAAGTTATCTAGCACACTTCCTCACTCCCTGGCTGGGATCCTTCCTGAGGATCATTTTTTGGAGTGACTCCCTTCAGAACAGCAATCGTATTGACTGACTCCAGGGCCAGCTAAATCCAACCATCCTTTGCCATCAACGGGAAAGTGTCATGAGGCAGGGTCTTGAAGGAAGAACATGGAATATCCTGACATCTATGTGCCAGCAAATCTAATACAAACACAGACTTGGGAAGGACAGCAAGATCAGGTTTTGAGTTCTACATTTCAGGTTAATCACCACAACCTGGTGATGCCCAGCCCTTGCCTCAAGGTATCATAGAATCATAGAAGTAGGGTCAGCAGGGACCTTGTAGATCTTCAAGTCCGACCCCCCTGCCTGGGCAGGAGGGAAACTGGGCTCAAATGCCCCCAGCCAGGTAGGCATCAAGCCGCTTCTTAAAGACCCCCAGGGTAGGAGCCAGCACCACTTCCCTTGGAAGTTGGTTCCAGATCCTAGCTGCCCTAACTGTGAAGTAGTTCCTACGGATGTCTAATCTGAACCTACTCTCCAACAACTTGTGGCCGTTATTCCTTGTTATCCCAGGGGGCGCTAGGGGAAACAAGGTCTCCCCCAAACCCTTCTGGTCCCCCCTAGTGAGTTTATAGATGGTCACAAGGCCCCCCCTCAGCCTTCTCTTGTGAAGGCTGAACAGGTTCAGGTCCCGTAGCCTCTCATTGGAGGGTCTGCCCTGCTGTCCCCGGATCATGCAGGTGGCCCTCCTCTGCACCCTCTCAATGTTGTCCACATCCCTCTTGAAGTGGGGTGCCCAGAACTGGACACAGTACTCCAGCTGTGGCCTGACCAGTGTCGCGTAGAGGGGGAGGATCACCTCCTTGGCCCTACCTGAGATGCACCTGTGGATGCACGATAGGGTCCGGTTAGCCCTGCCGACCATGACCTCGCATTGTCGGCCCATGTTCATCTTGGAGTCAATAATGACTCCAAGATCCCTTTCTGCCTCCATGCTCTGAAGAAGAGAGTTTCCCATCTTATAAGTGTGCTGCTGGTTACTACTGCCCAAGTGCAGCACCCTGCACTTGTCAGTATTGAAACACATCCTGTTTTTGTTAGCCCACCCCTGCAACCTATCCAGGTCTTGCTGCAGTCTTTCCCTCCCTACTAGCGTGCCCACCTCACCCCATATTTTGGTATCATCAGCAAATTTAAACAGGTTGCTGAGGTACTTAAGCCTCTCCCAAGGATTCCACAAAACCCTCTGAGCACTGGTTTCTTTTTCCTTCTGGCCATTATAGATTCGGCAGCTGAGGTTTCTCACGCTGTTTTGTGTCTTCTCTAGCCACACCAACAGTTGATACCCAATGCTGCCCTATTCCATGTGTGCCTGGAATACCAGCTTCCAGGTGCCATGCCAAAGACTGCATCTGGGACCTTCAGCTACTTGGTTTAGATAGAGCTGTGAGCTGGTACAACTCACCTTTTCTGCCTACGAGCAGAGAGAGAGAGAGACCTGTAACAAAAAAATGCCAACTGGCTCTGTGTGCAATGGGCACAGACAGGCTTAGCAGCGTAACAGTCTGAGCAGGGGAGACACAGGGACTAGAAAGAAGTGCAGAAGAGGTGCTCTAGGTCAGTATTCTTCAACCCATGGGTCACGACCAAAAGTTGGTCACAAGAATATATGAAAGGTTCGTGAACAAACCTTAAAAATGGATTCTCCTTTAACGCAGAAAAACATGGGAAACCGTGGCTTTTCCCTTACAGAGTTCCAGCCTGCAAGGGGCTGCTTGGGGGTCCCCCATGCCCCACATACAACCCACCCTCCCCTCCACACCCACCCCATGCTCCACATAGTGGGGGCTGGGAGCCGGGGGGCAGCAGGTTGGGAGTGAGGGGCACTGGGTCAGGACTGGCCATTGATGTTTACAAATGGGTCCTGGTCCAAAAAAAGATGAGAACCCCTGCTGTAGGCCTTCTCTGTAGCACAGGTAGGGGACATGGCTTTGGAAAAGGGAACAGTGAGGGCCCCACTGATTGCCTGCTGTTAGAAAAGTCCTGAGCAACTGCAGAAGTAGCCATGGAAGACCCTTCAAGAATGGCTTGAAGCTATACTGGGTGATGGGAAGACAGGCCAAGCACAGATTAGCCTGGTGTTCCTCCGTGTTCTTTCTTAGTCTGTGTTTGTGTTCTTTGTGTACCGGCATGCTAGCAGGGGATTTTGTTTGCTGTGGCTGCTGGTGTTGGGGCATGCAATGTATTTCTCTGGAAACCTCAACGTTACACAAAAAACTGACCATGAGGCTCAGTTCAGTGGCAAGAGCTCAGCCAGGTTTATTACCTACACAGAACCTACTTCCTCGCATGCCTGTCCAAAGGTGAGGCCTCCACAGCCTAAGATCCAGAGGGATCTTTGTACCGTAGCCTCTCAGTGCCCCAGTGCAGCTCAGGATCTGAACCAGGATCCTATCTGTTAAGATAGGACCAAGGGGATGACCTAGCAAGGAAAGTGTTGCATATGCAATTACTGATCCTGAGCTCTTTAGCATCCCTCCTCCAGCCTCCACCACCAACAAAGAAATTCTTTAACTCAAACAAGAGACATTACACAGCTGAAATGGCATGGGATGCTACTCTGAAAACTGCTGCCTGCCTGGAGCCTGTTCTCCTCCTCCTTTTCTGCATACCAGGAGTGCCTGACAGCTACTTGGAAATTGGACAGCACAAAAGACTTTTTACCAACACAATAAAGAAAAGACTTGGGGCTGGATGCTGATCTCACTTGACCAGGCCAGTATAACACCAATGAAATCACTGGCATTTCTCCTGAGCGACACAACTGTAAACTCAGAATCAGGCATCTACTTTCTGAGTACACTCGTACATTTACTGAAACATTGCCTCCTGAGGCGGTTTCACCTAGCTGGCACTGGATGGTTTTCCCTTTGTGAGACCACTGCTTTTTCCAACTCTTCTGCTCTCAGTATAAGAATAGCTTCCAATCCCAAAATGCACTGAAAAGCCAGCAGGTTCTTCTGGATCCAGAAGACTTAAGTCAATACCCCAAATGTCAAATAATTTGTGCAATGATATCCAGCACCTCACTACAATGGGTCAGCTCCTCTCCCCAATGAGACCACAGACTCGGGTCAGAGGGCAAAAAAAACAATCTTACAGGTGCCAAAAGCTCCCCTGTTCTATATGCCAAAGCCCTGGTACAGCCTTGGTGCCAGTGCAAATCCAGTCACCCCACTAAAATCAACAGAGAAAGACCAAATTATCCAGACTTCAGCCCCTTCAAGAAGCTGAAGGAGCCGCTTGAGAAAGGAAAACAATGAAATGAAATGAAATGCTTAACATCCAAGCAAAGAATCTTATAAAGAGAAAACACATTCAAAGGAAAAGAAACAAACAGCACAAGATTTTCCGGCCTACAACCTCAGTACACTAGTGGAATCTTCTCATCAATTAATTTTCACTTCTTGCCATATTGGAGGAAAAGCAAATGGGCTAACTTAGAACCTGTAAGCAGCTCAGTCGCAACACATGGTACAACAGGATAAGCCATGGCTGCATAAGTATCCCTTCATCCATCTGCTGCCTCCAGACTACATTAAACATAAATGCTGAACAGGGAACAGAAGGGCCAATTCTGATCTTAGCTCTACCAGGGTAAATCAGCTGTAGCTCTATTGTACACTGCAGTCTTGATTGTGATTCTGCTTACACTAGTCCAAATCAGGATTAAGCCCACTGAAGTCAGCAAAATTACCTTAAAGTCAGGGCCAATGCAGTCAGACCACATGAGAATCAGACCCACATTCACTCACATTAAAATGTCACCTAATTAATTTAAACAATAGGTCATAGATGGAATATTCTGTCTATAGTAATACCAAGTTATTATAATTTTGTCCCCTAGGTATATTCTTACAAAGGCCTATTGTATTTATTATTCTATGTAACTGCCTAGGCCAATGCTTTCTGCTAGCACCTATTAAGCTGTCAAGTATCGCAACGATTGTTCCCTTCATTGTAAGAGGATTTCAACTCTGTTTCACTGAGTAGCCCTCTATTAAGTCCACACAAAGCCTCCACGGCCACCTGCCCATACACACACTCTTCTGCCACAAAGTCTTGGAGAAGATGCAATTTAATCTCATTAAACTCTATGTAGGAGTAAAAAAACCTTTTGAGGAAGGAAATGGCTTTACTTATCATCAAATATCACAGCAACACCTTCTGTGGAAATTAACCTGTAGGTACATGATGCATCTACTGGCTAATGAGAATCTCCACCAGGGATGAAATGCACAGCAGACTGGTTAGAAAGGCAAGTCAGATCTTTTTCCCTCTCTCTGGGTCATAAATCACTTCCTCTCCTTTTCCTTATTGCAAAGTACAACTGTACTGGAACAAACAGCAGAAGACATATCAGTATAGCTTTTTGTAATCAACTTTTGAATGAAGCATATACCTACTTACCTGCAGGCCAGGGAATCCAAGTTAAAATTCTGTGCTACAACACAGGACTAATAATGTTGATAGAGGAAAGTTAATCTGTTTCTGATATAGCTGCTCCAGACTAGAACTGGAGAAGACAGAAGTGATTTTAAAACAACTTTTTGCTCTTCAGTTCCGGGACTAGTGCCGGAGCCAAAGTAGCTCCTGATGTAGATTAAAGTAGGCTCCTCAGCCTTGTCCATGAGCTGTACAATGGAATGGAAATCCCTCTAGCATGCAAGCATGCTGATCTCCAGCATTCCTTGTCCTGTGCTAACACCAGTGCTGTAACTAGGAGTAGGCAAGCAGGGCACCAGTCCTGGGAGCTTAGAGGGGGCGCAAGGTTGGCAGCCACTGTTGCTGATGGCTTGGCTGTTGCCGCTGCCCTGAATACAAAAACTGCTTGTTATGCCTCTGTCTAACCCAGGGATTATGGGAGAGGGGCCCAGGGCTGGAATCTGCATCTTTGTTAGCCCTATGCAGCCGCAGATGCACTTACATTCCTACCTGTAAATCTGACTTGTTGGGTTTTTCATTTCTGATTCCCTGATTCTAGTCCTGAAAGGCAATCACCTCTGGACTGAACTGGGACAACTGTTTAACAAACCACAGCCATGTTTTTTAATGTTTTACTATGGGAATTAAAGCAAAATATTTCATCCTGCCATATGATAGCATATGTATAGCAGCTGACTAACAAGATTGCAAATGATGTGAAAGAACTGTTTTACACGCTATCCTCTCACTGAAATACCCTGAAGGGCTGGCCAGATTGGGGTGAAAAAAGGGCTTGTTATTTTAAAATATATCACTATTTATACTTCCGTTTTCCTTGGTTTAAGGGTTGCACAGTTACTAGGGGTGAGCCCAAACCTATCTTCCTGAACTGGACTACTTTGATCCTTGGAGAAGCTGAGATCTAGACCCAGAGGCACAGTCTGTCATTTGCATTTCTCTCTGAAATAGGTCTGAATCAGAAAACAACAAGCTCTGGGGCCTGCCTGATCTTCCTCACATGTTGGTCTAAATGAGGAATAGCACCACTGAGGTCAATGCACAAGTCCAGAATTGGGCCCAGAATCTCTTTGCTCTGGGCCAGCGTCTGTTTGCATTGGCATTGGTAGTTATTTGAAAGCAACTCACTGATGCTGCAGGGTGTCCCTTTCATGTTCCAAACCAAGGAGTGCTCAACCCCTGGACCAGAAGCCAGATTCGTCCCACAGAGCCATACCGTCTAGTCCACAGGGCTCCCCACAGTTCTGACGCTTAGGCGGCAGGGGAACAGTGGCAGCAATTGCCACACTCCTGCTGCCAAATTTCCAGACAGATGAGCAGCTCCACAATCCAGACAGCACACTTGATTAGCACGCAGAGATGGCCCGAGCCTTATCCAGGCACATAGGGGCTGGCTGGAGGTGGTGTAGGGCCTGATCCTTCATCATAGGGCTTAGCAGAGGCATTGCAAGGCCCCAATCCAGCACCAAGGGATCCAGATAGGCAGTGTGGGGCCCTGACCTGGTGGCATGGGGCTGAGGGAAGTGGCATAGAGCCTGAGTCCAGCAACACGGGGCCCAGGGAGGTGGTGCAGAGCCCCAACACAATGGGGCCCCCAATCCCATGACGAAGAGCCCTTATTCAGCTGGCACTGCAGGGTAAAGGGAGGCAGCTCAGGGCCAGATCTTGGCAAACGAAGCCTGATCCAGCCTACAGATCAGCCTTGCATCATGCATCCAGCTTGGATTATCCTGTCAACTAAACAGACAAGATATTCCACTGACAGCATGTTCATGTCTTTTTAAAGGTAAAGTCTCCCCCAAGGTGCCTGATTTCAGCTAACTGTAAATAAGATATCTGGGGGTCACATACCTATTTTCACACCTTGTTAGGCTGGCTGGCATATGCTCATGTAAAAGTGTGATTGGATCTGATCCCAATAATCATGCTTCCTACCATGCCGCACATGCATGGCAGGACCCAGGATATTGGGATCAGGGATCAGACCCCAGTGACACCAGGCTGCCCCAATGTGGCCCCAAGGCTGGGACCAACAATCTGACTGTATCGTGGCCTGTCCAATCCCCTGCGGAGAACAAATGGAGAAAAAAGGCCACAAGACTTCAGCTACCCATAGGGAGAGAACAGGCACCCAGCCTGTTCATCACACCCAGGAGCCTATTCACCCCATTCTTGCAAAGAGCAGGGACATAGGGCCCTGTCACCCATCTCACCCATAGAGAAAACACAACAGATGCAGCTGCAAGGGCTTTTTTACTTCAGAGCTACAGTCTCCTTGGAGTTACTTACTCCACAGATCCCAGAGCGGGTACCCACCCTAACAAGGTTTCTACATACCACACACAAAAATGGAGACTGTAGGCACATTACTTATATGCACAGTCAACAGCGTAATCATGTCTTAATTGTAATCTCTGCCAGGGAGCTAGGTGAAACAGATTTGAGCCACTCGTTTTTATCAGTATTCCCACACACCACTGATCCAATAATCTGCAACTGACTCAACAACAGCTTCAAAGTCAGACCCTGTGCTTTCCACAATGGTACTTTCATCACTACGAAAGTCCCTGGACAAATAGTGCCATATTTTCTCACATACAACATGCCTCAAAATATAATATTCACCTTGTTTTTGAAAGTCAGAATGAGGAAAAAAAGATCTTTCCTTGTAGTATGTAACTGAGTTGCAGCAGCTACAGTGAGCCTACTCACTGTTCTGCTCCCTGTAGTCATGTGCAGATTTTATTTTCACTTTTGCCCACCAGCAGAAACTGTCCTTATATAATTATTGCACATAATGCCCACTGCAATTTCCAGCAGGTGGTTTTCATTGTATGTGAAAAAATATGGCACCTTCCCTCCAACGGAGATAAATTCTCTAAGATTAAAATGAAATATGCAAACAGAGGTTCTGGTCAGGAGAGAGACTATAAACCAATCAGTGCATTTACTCTCCAGCAGTTACTTCTAGATCAACTTTTCCGCTGCTTATTAATCTGAGAAGAATTTTTGAAGTGCCAATAATGCGTGCTGTTAAAGTCAAGCTGTATCTCTGGACTCAGTATATTAAAAATGTCATTTCTGGAATGGTAGTTTCTGAAATGGGTACTTCCAGCTGGCAGTATCGCTGTGATAGCAGCTGGGTTTCCATGGCTAAATGAGCTCAATTTACTGCCCAAAAGCAAGTTTTTGTGGCATCCAACAAAACAAAGCATACAGGACTGGGCATACATGCAAGGAGACAAGTTCTGAGCACTTTTCCAGTTTGTACATGAGCCAAACTTCTATTAAATTTAGGCCTGCTCTACACTACAGGCATTGCTATGCCAGCAAAACTGTGGTCCAGTTATGCTGACAGACGGTTTCTGTAAGCATGCTTAATGTCACTTGGGGTGTAACTATGTTGGCTGAAAAACTCCTTTTACTAAATTATACCACATCTCCATTGGAGGGTTCTGTCACAATAGTTGTGCAACCATAACTATTGTGGCAGCACCTCTGTCATGTAAACCAGACCCCAGATGGGAATTTAAAGACATGTAACCAGAGCCGGCCTTAGGGAAAATGGTGCCCTGGGTGAACTTGTATTTTGGCTCTCTTTCTTTGAGTTTAAGTATGTAGTAGTATTAGCACAGGTTTCAGAGATAAAGCCCCAGGGAAGCTGCTGGGTTGGATTGAGAGACTTGCTTCCCCACAAGCAAGCACGA
Organism: Alligator sinensis; assembly: GCF_000455745.1. Taxonomy (NCBI): domain Eukaryota; kingdom Metazoa; phylum Chordata; order Crocodylia; family Alligatoridae; genus Alligator; species Alligator sinensis. Next base: position 616,854 of record NW_005842341.1, read on the forward strand.
CTCCTGCTGCGCAGGAGCAAGGCGGATGGAGTGGAGTAGGCACCACCCTGCCCACCTGTGCCCAGCCCAGCTCTTCCTGTGCAGTGGTTGAAGGCAGTGGGGGGCAGAGAGGGGGAAGCTGGGCTAGGCTAGGCTGGGCATCACTCCTCCTGTCTCGGGCTGGGATTGGCTGGGGCGGGATGAGGGGAGAGTGCTGCTGTGAGCACAGGCTGCTCACAGGTGCATGTGCAAATGGCACCTCCCTGACCATGGCACCCTAGACAGTTGCCCATGTCGCCCACCCATAAGGCCAACCCTGATTGTAAGAACTGCTCCCCTGCCCATCTAGGAAGAAAGGAAAAACCCACAGACCTGGCAGACCAGGGGAAGCACAAGAGTGCCTGGACTATAGGGGCATTTACAGGAGTCTGGATTCAGAACTGCAGGAGATGACTGCACTTCTTGGCACTGCTTTTTCGCACTGCTGGGCTTCAGTGCTGACAGGCCCTGTCAGCCAAAACTTAAACCCCTTCCCCTTAAGAAATATATTTTTTTCCCCAAAACAAGAGGCAGCCGCACAGCCAGTAGTATGAAGAAGTGCCAGGAGGCCTCCAACTTAGCTCAGCTGGCTCCTGTATGGGCCAAATCACACCATTTACCAAGGGAATGGTCCTCCATGAGGAGACAGTTGCCTGGGTTTTGGTTTCCTATTGTCAGCATTCATCCGGGACTATAAAATTTAAGGGGAGAAGAGCAGACAGAACAGGAGGAGGTTTTATTTAGGCTGACAAGAGTGAAACTGCTAACTTTGAACACAGAGGAAAATAAACCTCACTCTTGACAAGTTTGCCACATAAGGTTGAAGACTTCAGC
>NW_005842341.1:617736-625761 GCF_000455745.1 Alligator sinensis
AGCAGGAACAGATAAACGATTTTCAAATGAAACTGCTATGCAAGACTGAAGGACTCAAAGGGCCACATGCAACTAATCAGAGAGGTTCCAAACCACATACTATGAATTCAGCTCTCAGGTTCCCTAGAACAAATCCAAGGATGCTTAGATCTTGAGTTTTGGTCTAGCTCATTATTATGGAAGCAGACAGCTATAAAAGCCACATCTGGACCTGATCTGCTCCAAGTGTTTGTATATAGAGTTCTGGCTCATCTCTTCCTTCTCTACTGATAACAGCTGTGCATTTCAGCCATGGCTCCCACAGAAAACAGGCAGAGATTAAAATAGAGGAGAGGGAGAAAAGGGGCCAGCCTCTCCTCACAAGGCTTTTTAAGTGTTGTCCTTCAGGGCAGAGCTGAAATTAAAGATTCCTTAGGAGATTTCGGGCTGGGAAGATGACCTTGATAAAGATTCCTCTTACTTACTTTCACAGCATTTATCATAATCTGCCAGGTGATCATCATCTGCTCCTAGCTACTGAAAAGAAATCTCCCAACAGCATTCCTATTAATAAATGGGGCTGTAGACAAGCTTGCCAATATTAGAAATGATACACTCCTCGAGCCATAACATACCAGCTACCCTGCAGCAATGAAGTAGCTTTCTTACAGGCACTCAGTGATAATCAAAGGCCTACCCCATTCAGGCCAGTAAATCCTTTGCTATACAGGGGGTAGGAATCTTAGGTATCCAGGACTGCAGCTGTAACAAACATCTTGCAGACACCTAGGGCACTTGTACACGTGACACCATTAACATGTACACGTGATGAAAATGTCACTTGTGTGGCTCAAGATCAGCCCCTCACCACTCCTGCCCTCACCCCCCCCCCCCCCCTGCCTCCAGCAGGAGCCTGCTGAAGGCAGAAGTGGTGTGGGGCCCGATCCTTGTTTTCTTTTTGGCGGAGCCTGCCCACCTCTCCTGCGGGCAGGGTGCGAGCTGCTAGTGGGCTGAGCAGCTCCTGAGCTGCAGAAGGCCCTGGTCCTTCCTTCTGCGGTGGTGGTGCCCCCCAGCGCTGCCCAGGTGGGCTGCTAGCAGGCTGCGTGCTGCACCAGCTCAGGGTTGGGGAAGAGATGGACTGGGCTGGGTGCTGCCTCTGAGCTGGGGTAGCACCTGGCCTACTAGCAACCTGCCTGGGCAGCCCCAGGGAACACCACCACCATGGAAGGAAGGACTCGGGGCCCCCACAGCTCAGGAGCTGATGGGCCTGCCTGCAGTTCACCCCTTAGCTGCAGGCAGGTTTCAGCTCCAACAACAACAAAAAAGGATTGGGCCCCTCGCTATAACATGATAGAAAGATTGAAATGGTTTAGTTCTCAGGGTTTTATTCTATGCCCCATTGTTTTAATTTAGGGGGCATAGAATAAAACCTTGAGGATTAAACCCCCGCCACATGTACAAGCACCCCTAACCACTAATTAAATACATGAAAGGCACCATATATTATATAAGCCAGTAAATTCCTCAGTTTTCACTCTCCTAGTATACTTATATGTTTGCGCTCTCTCTCATTCAGTGATTATTTTTTTCTTTAAATATATTTTCTGGGCCAGACCTGCACCTGATGTAGACCAATGTTGACACCTGCAGTCAGGGAAAGTAACTGGTCCTTTGATGACCTCCATGTATTTGAGGACCTGCTCCCATGTTTTATGTAGCTTCTTCCAACAGTTTATGCATTTGGCCATCCTCTTCCCTTCTGATGTACTACCTACACTTGCTTTCATAACATTAAATTTTGGGTGGAAACATTTCCTTTCCACATTTTGGTTAGCTTCATTTCCTCAAATATTGTTTCCTTTTTTGAGTAAATTAGCTTTAACGCTTTTTCACAAAGGACATGGCATAAACTCTAGTGTTTACCTGATTTAGACATAACTTAAGCCTGTGCATGAGCACAGAGGCTGCTCTGACATGCTGTAATTACAGCGCACTGGAGCAGACTCAGTCAACTGAGTCTACTGGAGCATGGCAATTACTGTGCTTCAGCAACCTCCTGCATCTTGTACAGGGGTGGGCAAAATACGGCCCATGGGCCAGATACGGCCCACTAGACCATTCTATCCGACCCGCGGGACCCCTAAAACATTTAGAAAATGTCTATTTATCTGCTCCTGGCTGCCTGTTAAAAATGACAGGAGCCAGGGGCAGTAGGACCCAGAGGGAGCCAGCAACAAGGCCAGCCAAGCCCCACATAACCCCCCACACCCTACATATCCACACACACATCCCCACAAAAATATTTTTTTTAATTAAATTAATGAATGTTCTAGGTGTTCGATTTTTAGAATATAATTTGGTATTTTTCTGGTTCCAAGATGGCAAAAGCCCTTGCTGAAAGGAGTATTTCTGGAGGCAAGGGGAAGGAGTTCTGGTCATATGGGGACCAGGGGGTGGGGCACCCATCAAGGGGCAGGGCTACCAATGCAGCCCTTGACAGCTTGCCAAAACTCAGTAAGTGGCCCTCTGCCTGAAATAATTGCCTGCCCCATGTCTTGTATATCAGCATCCCCACACTTAAAAATAGCAATGGGGGCACTTGAACTAAAGCTCATCGAACAGGCTTTAGTTCAAGCGCCCCTGCTGTCATTTTTAAGCACAGGGATGCTAATACACAAGACGCAGCAGCGCTTTAGTTAGACTGGCTCTCAGAGCCGCTCTAATTAAAGTGCTGCCCACCCTCCACCCCTGGAACACATGTAAAAGTGCCCAAGGTGACCATATGTCCCATTTTAGCCAAAACTGTCCTGGATTTCGGAGGCTGACCCCAGGCACTTGCTGGGAATTATAATGGGCATCCTGGAAATGCAGGGATGTGAGGCACAATCTGGTCAAGAGCTGGAGTGATGTGGAGCACCTTGCAGGTTGGCAAGCAGGCACCGCTGCTGACTCATGAAATTTCAGGGGGGGTAGGGACAGTATCCCAGATTTCCCAGATGATGTCCTGGATTTCTGGGATTTCCATACGGTCAGCCTGTATAAACTGCACAAGGCACTAGGAATAAAATCTTAGGAGAAATATGCCTGGATTGGTGAAGGGGCTGTATCGGCTGATAGGTAGATTAGACAGATGCACAGACCAGGAGATCTCTTCACAGCTCTATTCTCTAGGAATCCCATATTCACAGATGTATGTGAATGTGTGCTAACAGCTACTTTCTCTGCATATGCTGGCACCACTGACTCTTCACTGAAGTTATTAACACATACAAGCACTTTGAGATGCATCTAGCATGAAACAAATTATGTAAAACCTAATTCTGCACAAAAAAAAGGATTACAAAAGTGATTTTTTTAAAAAAGGCACTTGGCAAAGCTAATGGCGTGAGCCAGCAAGCAGCCTGTTTAAAATGACAGCTCACTAATCTGTTCTGAGCTAACAAGTCTCTGGTTGAGGACTTGCACAGAGGGCTGCTGTGCTAGTCTATGCCCTTTTTGGTATCCAAGCAACAGTGAAGCTTGTCAGCACACAGAAGTTATTATAACCAGTATCTTATTTCCACAGACAGAGAAGTGAACTGGAGGGCAACACAAAAAATTCAGGGATGCGCAGTTCAGATGTATTTGAAAACATCATCTTGACATTCAGAGGAGGGGGGAAAAAGCAGCATCTCTTATCCACTGACAGCCTGACCTTGGAAACAAACTGAGAGAGGCCCACGCTTGCTGCTGTCTGCTCAGAGAGGTTGATGCTGGGGAAAAAATCCAAAATCAGGAGACATCAGGGGCCCAGTCCAAAGCCCACTGTGATCTGCAGAAATACCCACACTGACTAATGGATTTTGGATCAGATCCCACATGCCTGTCACAGATAAACCTCCCACACACTATATCATCTCTCTTTTCTTTTTTGGTGCACTTCAGGGAAGCACTTTTAAGGAGCCAGAATAGTATTAGATCTGATTCTCCCTGTTTTTTCTGCCCACCAGAATATGAAATACTGTGAGAAGAACAGAACTTTGTTTTTTTCGGTCCCATAAATGGATATCTGAAATAAAATCCCTTGCTTGCAGCCCAGCTAAAAGGCTGTTTATGTTCAAGAGCAGAGAATCCATCCAGAGGGAGATGATAAAACTCTGCAGACCTGATCCTGTACTATCAAGGTAACAGAGACATGGCAGTGTAAATGAGCTGCCATAAATAAAATCAGAAGTAGGCCCAATCCCTCTTTTCCTATCCTGGTTTTCTGTTTAGATCCTTTTATCCAAGCATGAGCATATTATAGCCTTGAAAGGTTGCATGGGTGCCCAGATCCACTCTCTCAACAGTTGCAATCACTCTGGTTTTTGCTGGCTCAACAGGCAAAGGCAGATTCTTTTCAGACAAAGTATCTGGATCGCAAAAGAAATCATTGCAAGTATTTTAAAGATTTGAGGCCAAATTCTCTTCTCAGTTTCCAGGGGGCTGTCTGCATGTAACTGGGAGGACAGCCTGGCTCTCACTCACAGAGCTAGCATGAAAGACACTAGCTGGGGTGTTAGCTCTTTTTTTTTTTATCTTTTATCAGTGGGGATGGCTGATGGCAAGGGGAAGGTTTGGTTACTCATCCTTCCCAAACCCATTCAATCATTTTCCTTGAGAAAACAAAAGATCTTACCTCACCCTTTTGCACTGAGGGCCCTCGATACTCTGCCACGCGCTTTCCATGGGATGAGGATTGGGCCAGGCAAATGCAGATGGAAGGTGGCAGCTCATGAAGTCCTACCTTGCTTGTACTGTTACAGTAACTTGGGATAAATCACGATGACTTGCTGGCGGCGAAAAAAGAGTGCTAGGAAGAGAACCTCAGTAGAATATCTTTTAGCTATTGGGGTTTGAAAAAGAACCAGAACATCACTTTAAGGTGGTTTAAATGTATCAGTACAGTATGTACACACCAAGTTCTGCACACGACGCAACTGCAGGTCAAAAGAGGCAAAAGATACCAGGACTCAGCTATGGACAAACATGAAAGAAACCTCGATAGAACAGAACTGAATTTCCAACTCTTAACAGGCTCACACTTAATTCACCCAGGGTAATTGTGGGGTGGAGCAGTAGCAGAACCAGACAGTTTTTTATCTAGGCTTTCAGGTGGTGTAAGTCACCCTAGTAGTCAGTGGAGATGACCGTGCTGATTTATACCAGCTGAAGGCCCTTTATCACACAAAGCAAGTAGGCAGATATTCAAATCCTTGTTGAGAACGTGATCTGATTCAACAATTTATTGATCCATACCAGATGTGTTGCAAACCCCTTCAACTCACCTTCAGCTGGCACTGGCAAGTTGCATCCATGAAGTGCACACGTAGTCAGTAGGGTTTTTTAAGTGGCTATCTCCAAGGGAACAACCTGTACAGTAAAGGATACATCCCCAGGATAACTGCTTCAAGGCATTTGATAGGTAATGATTCCCTGGTCATTTCTTTCGCTGTCTCCATTAACCTAAGATAGAAACAAAGATATCTTCAGCCCTTTTGGTCAAAGCAGGCAACAAGAATTAAAGGATCTGCTCTTACTTGACTAGGGACCAAACCACTCTTGTGTCTTACTCATTCATACATTAAGAGTAGGCCTGATTTCCCCCTAACCACCTAGTGTAACCCAACTGATTCATTTAGAGAGAGAACTGATTTATAGCAATGTGGGACACAAAACAAGGCTTTGTTTCAGGGAGCTGGGATAGGATTGCAGCCAATGTCTTAGAGAAACCAGCTGTCTCAAAGCATTACCTCCCAGATAATGTTTCCTTACTGGGGACCAAATCCAGATCTTCTTCCATATGTTCATTAGGACCATCCACCAACTGGAACCAATGAGACTACTCAAAGAGAAAGGCAGTCTTCAATGTGAGGAATTACACTCCGATTCTAACACTGGGAACTCAACTCACTGGGAAGGACTTTTATGCTATCTGCTTACACTGTATATAGAGCTCCTAGGCATTCCCATAACAGAAACACACACTGATAACATGCATTATTTTTCTACAGCGCCAAAGATATGCAGGGCATTTTGACTGGAAGCCAACCTTAGGTTTTTGCTTAGTATGAACAAGGTGACAATTCTGCTTTGTGGGTATGTTTTCAAGATAGATTTTAGACAGAGTCAGCCACCACAGGAGAACTTAAGTTCAAGAGCTGCTTTCCAGCAGAGTCACAACCATGAAGATTAAAAATCTCCTCCTGTGGTCTTCAGCTCATGGGGTATGCCCAGATGAACAGGCATTTGCAGTTTGCAGTGCTTCAAAGCTGTCTGAGGCACCATAAACCACATGTGGCGCATGTGCAAGCATTTGCCACATTGTTAATTTGCAGCGTGGTGCCAAAATTTGACATTAGGAGATCCCCATGACAAAAAAAGCCATGGGAAAAAAAGCAGTGTGGCACACGCAGCAGCAGCAGCGTATGCCGCCAGTACCCGAGCCTGGCCATCCAGAGCCGTGCTGTGGCTGCTGGCCAGGCTCTGTGAGGTGAGATCAGTGCTGCCGCTGCCACAGAAGGCCCCCAGAGCCCTAGGTAAGGCTGCTGGAGACAGCACAAGTGCTGGCCCCAGCCTCCCCTTCCCCACCCAGGACAAGCTGCTTTGCTCAAACCCCACATGCAGGGGCATACGCAGTGGAAAAAAACAGCAGCACAAATTTGTGCCACTGCTATTTTTGCCGCAGCAACTGCACACCCCTGCCTGCACACCCATGGTGTTCATACCATTTCCTATTTGGAAAGTGAGATTCCCACATAGAAATAGCAATAGGATAACACAAAGATGCAGCAAGCCTCATGGTGACAGGATCAGGCATATATAACCCCTGACCACCACCACACACACTCAGCATGTGCATGTGCATGCTTCAGTGGCACAGAGCCTCTCCTGGCCAAGGAGCTGGGGGATTGGGACAGCCCCCAAGCCCTCACAGTGCAGCCATTTGCAGGGAGCCCCAGTGGAGCTAGGCTGCTTGCCCTCCTATGCAGGGTCCCAATGCACTGCTTTTACCACCTCTGACTCCCTCTGTACCAGCACTAGCCAATGAAACTCAAGCTTCAAACATTTGTGACTAGAGACTTAGCCAGGAAGTATCCCTTACAACTAGAAGTAATGGGATGAGCTATGAGATCCTCACACTCAAGTAGTGAGATTTTCAAAACTGTCTAACAGGACTGGACACAATTTCCATGAGAAATTAATGGGAACTGGGCAACCCAATCCTTTTGCAACTCTGAAGACAGCCTGGCAATATATATCTATTTCTCCATCTCCTCTTCACTAACCTGCTCCCCTTCTGGGGACTGCATGAGCACTGTTTAGGGGTGCACAGACACGTTGCAAAGCATTAGTTCTGCAACAACCTGCAACAGGAGTGCAGAGCCTTCATTCCAAAGATAGCTGCTTTTAAACCCAGCCCTCTGTTTAAATGAAGGTTAAGTGCTTGATATGTCTTCCTGTGATGGGGCGGATGGGATGGGTTTGCAGCACTTTTAAAGAGATAACCAGGGACAAACAATCTGATCTCAGTGCAGCTAAGAAAGGGCTATTGTACTGGAGAACAGGCCCGATGCTATCATTCAATAAGTTAGTTCTTTTCTGGATACCCTGGAAAGATGGAGAGAGAAACAGAGCATGGAAGGGGACAGGAAGAGATCCAGGAAAGAGATAAGAGAAAGAGGAAAGTTGTGCCCATTAGAAACTGAAAAGTTTAAATACACACACCCCATGAACAGGAAGGAAGTTGTATTTTGAAAATTCTTTTCTCTAATCCTAGCCCTTCCCCCAATCCACCCCACACCAGAGAGGCCGATGAAAATATACATATGCCAAACCACCACACTCCTATTTGGGCATGGGGGGGCGTACGCCCCTGGATCTGCGCGTGGGGTGAGGACAAGCTGCCACCACAGGCTGGGGCCGGGGCAGCACTGGGTTGTTTCTGGCAGGGGGTGGGGCCAGGCTGCGCTGGGGCAGGCGGTGGTGGCGCTGGGAGTGGGACTACAGTGAATTCTGGAGTGGCTG
>NW_005842341.1:625780-644332 GCF_000455745.1 Alligator sinensis
CCCCCCCCCCCCCCCCCACCACGCCACCCCCCACCCCCAGCCAGGAAGAGCCCAGTGCAGCCCCAGCCCCAGTCCACACCAGCAACCCGTCCCACCCCACGCACAGATCCAGGGCCACAGGCCCTGCCATGCCCTTGTGGGATGTGTGCAATGTTGGGAGCTGCCCCCACCCCCCCCCCCGTGCCCCCAGACAAGCCACTCACGGCTCCTTCCCACGCTCCCCCTGGCTCTGCAGTGCCTGCCTCTGCCCCAGCCCCACTCCCTCCCCCATGGCAGGGGCCTCAATCTGCCCCCCTCTGCCCCACCCCTTAAAAACAAGAAAAAAAATATAAAGGGGTACATGAGCTGAAACTTTGAGACAAAAGGGGTACACTTGTTAAAAAAGGTTGAAAACCCCTGCCCTATGCCCATGACAGGGAGAGCCCCTATCACAATGCCCTGCCCATGAACACTAAATACCAAAAATGTGCCTTGTCCCCACTGTTCAACATATGCCCCGGACATACCTACTGCCCCCCTTAGGCCTCCCAGGCATGCCTGCTGACATGTGCTTAACAGCTCTCCAATAGCAGCCACATCACTGCTTTAGCATTTGGCATACATGGAACAGAAGTGAGCAGGCAGGGTCTTTTTTCATGGTGCCACTCCCTAGCACAAGTGGAGGCATTATCAGATTATATATACGTGCCATCATAGTTTAGAAACAGATAGGAGTTGCATAGGAGTCAGACAAGATGACACACACGTTATGAGCCCAGTGTAACAGTGTCTCCACTGGCTACTGCACTGCATCCCTTATTGCCTACTTTTAAAAATTCAGTGTCATCATTAATTCCAAATGCAAGGCAGCATGGGTCCAATATTAATGCTTCCATGGCTGGGGAACCTTTGCAAATGAATTGACATAAACGAGCGACCAAATTAGTAGAAACTGATCTGTCACGGCAACATTCATATTGTTTAAATACCAAGTCGTATTTAGTGTGTGCTCTGTTTACAATGTATGAACTCATTTGTCTCAAATCACAGTTCTCCAAGACATGGAAAAGCCAGTAAGATCTATTTAAATTCAATCTGTGGGGCGATCAATGGGCTTATTACACAATGAACTTGTGGTCTGCCTCTCACAGTCTTGGGTCTTCTGCATCGGCATCAGAATCATGGAATTACAATAGTCTCTCACAGTGGAAGGCAGAATGGGATTTTAGAGCATTTCACTCTCACCAGTATGAAACTAAGCTAGGACACTAAGTACCAGTTACCATCAAATCACTGTTCAGTTATATATATGGAGTGAGTTAGCTACTTGGTCCAGTTCACACTGACACATTTCTAGATTAAATCACCGCTGCTTCTAGTTTCATCAGTAAGGCCAGGGACCAATTAGCTAAGGAAAATGAACTATCTATGCTCTGCTACAGATGGTTCCTCCAGCTCAAAGTTGTGACAAACTGCTGAGGTGCTGTGGTAGAACTTGCCCTGACATTGCCGAGGCCATATCTGGTATATTGTATATATTTCAGGTCACCCACATTCAGGAAAGATAAATTTACATGGGAACAAGTATAAAGAAGGACTGGTAGGTTGATCCCAGGAAAGGAGGGTGTTATATATGAGCAGAGACTAGAAGACCTGGCTTGCTTAGTTCAAAAAAACAAAGACAGCAATCATCTCCTCTGTAAAGAGATCAGGTATAAACACCCCCGAGGGAAAAGAACTATTTAAGCTAAATGACGATGCTGACACAAGAGTAAATAGGTATGAAATAGCCATGAACAAAGTTAGGCAGGAAGCGTGTGTGTGTGTGTGTGTGTGTGTGTGTGTCCATGAACAAAGTTAGGCAGGAAGTGTGTGTGTGTGTGTGTGTGTGTGTGTGTGTGTGTGAAGTTTTAAGATGGAGTTTGGATGGTTTTATAAAAGGGGTATATGATGTGGTTGCCTGCAATAGCAAGGGACCAGGCTCAAAGGTCTTTTCCAGTCCTATCTTCTTGTAGCTTTGTCTTCAGAAATGTCACTCACATACAACTCATTCCTGTAGAGATAGGTTTCAGAATCCTTGTTAGTCCTGCAAAATATCCACTGGATGTTATTTTATTTTGGATTTGCAAAATGTTCTGCGGGGGAAAAAAGTTCATAATTAGAGGTTAATAAAAAATACAAATATTAAGATGTAACAGTCGTATTCTCCCCGAGGCCAATGGGAATCTTTCTGTGACTTCTAACAGGATTTGGGTCAGGTCTTTAAAATTTATTTGTTTTAATTCATCCTATTTGCCTTTCCTGTAACGATCCTTCATTAAATCCAAAAATTCCAGTTCAAAGGCATCTTCTGTAATAGACTAAGAGACGCTCATTCTGCCCTCCCTCCTACCAAACAGCTGCATCTGATCCAATGGGAATTTTCCCACCAACTTCAATGTACTTGTCAGATCTATAGCCCCTGGTAGGCAAGGGAGAAGCCTTAGGTTAAGATTCTCTGTACTTCATCTAGCTTCCCTCCTTACTGGAGTACACAATCATAGTGGCCATGTCTACAGGAGATGCTGACTGCGCAGTTGTTACAGCACTATCATTTAGTGCCTGTATAAACAAGTGCTAAATGACTGTACAGTAAATAACTGCACAGTAACCCAACTTACTGTGCAGTAGTGCCAAACCCCTTTTTGTGACACCACTGTGCTGTAGCCTAATAATACTGCACAGTAGTGTCACATCACAGTTTTTGCCACACAACACTACTGTGCAGTAGTATTGAGCTACCGCGCAGTCAATGTCTCGTGTAAATGCAGCCTGATTGACCCTACCTCCCAAACCTGCAAAGCAGATCTTCTCCATGCCGCAGCTGAATCACCAAATACACGAACCCCACCTCATCAGACTGCCCCACTTAGGATTCTCTTCCCTGCAGTTCTATATCACACAGTGTGTCAATGGGCAAGATTTCTACCTAAAGTAAATAGTTTCATGTCTTTATGCCCTTACTTGGATTATCTCCTATTCCTTGTGTACAAAACGGAAACGGATGGAATTTGGGAGATTTCCTTTAAAGCAAAGGAAGCCCACCCTGGCTAAAATTAGTATGTCATTAGAGAGAAAGAAAGCAAGTAACTTTGAGTGAGAGACAAGAAGCAGATGTTCAAATATCCTTTCCAAGTTATTGTCTTTATACAATGCACACCAAGTGTTCTTTACAACCCCCTTGGGGTTCTTTGAAAATAGGTGTGTTGAAAGAGTTTTCTCTTGTTTGGTTAATTAATTCTCATTGGTCTGCTTTTGTCACTCCTTTATTAATTCTTTAATCGATTACCTACTACCCTCTCAGGCACAGAATTTCTCAGTTCTAAGTTCTTTGCAGATCAGTCTCCATGCTATCATTTCTCCAGACCTTTAGGATCTGACTCAGGCATCTTGTCCGTATCTGAGTTTTCATGTTTTGTTTAACTCAAATAAAATGACCAATCACTGACTCTACAGTTACAAGTCACCCTCAGCCATGTGTGTCAGGCCAGATGTGTGTTGACTTGGGCTCAGACAGAAGAGCAGCCCCACACTGTAATTCATAATGCTTTGCAGGAAGCAGTCTGAGTTACAATGTTCCCCGGGGCCAAACAGAAGTTCACTGTTGGGTCCAGGGGAAATTCACTGTGGTTGGGGAATCCTGCTGCTGGAGATAAGCCGGTTTCCCCTAGCAACGACCCCTCCTTCCTTCCAGCCTGTCTCTGGTTTCAATATTGGAGGGTGAAAAGGAAGTGGAGGAAGTTCAGTTTGGGGGTTTTTCAGCAAGCGCTGGAAGGTGGGGTTGGTGGATTGGAGCCCCACCATTTTGGGGGGCTCTATTCCACCTACCCCACCCTCCAGCGCCAGCTGAAAAAATCCCAGACTGAACCCCCTCTACTCCCTTTCCCCACTCCCATTCTGAAAACAGCTTCAAGGCTGGGACACAGACAGACACAAGTTACTGAAGATGCTATGTTTTGAAATGTCTTCATCTGAACCCTCGTGTGTGGGATTGGGCCCTTTTAAAGCACTTTGCAGCCATGCACTTCTGTTTGGTCACACCTGTAGAGTGCTTTCAGGGCCAGATTGAAGGAAAACTGTCACGTCTGTCTACGCCTCTTGTTGTGGTTCATGTTAGTGTCGTAGAACAGTGCTTTTCAACTGGTGGTGTACCGCAAAGGCCTCCCTGGTGTACCATGAGTATTTTGGAATAATGAAAAGAAAGTTCTCCAGCTGCCTAGCACTAAGGAGTAAGCCACGTCAGTGAGATATTCACAAAAGACTTGTGCATGTGTTGGCTGTGGGAGACGCACAGTTCACAAGGCTCTGAACAGCTGCACCACAGAATTGTGCTGCGGCGACAAGCTACAATGAGCTCATAAGTATGGGGGTGGGAAATACCTTAACCGGTGTGTTGTGGAAAATTTTTATTAATGTAAGTGTGCCTTGTGCTCAAAAAGGTTGGGAAACACTGTCCTAGAACAATAGATTGTTTGAGTCTCTCAACCTTTGTTTACAGTTGTATTAATTAAAGGCTATGACACAATCAAGTACTCAAAAGCAGTTATGTGATTTATTTTTAAAAGTAAAAGCCATATGTGGCCACTGACTTCTTCATAGAAAGGCTTTTTCTCTTCACACACGGGACTAGATACACCAGGTTAGAGTATGTTTATACCAATACAGCATCCACACTAGGGGGCTGTATTATTTTGACTATCCAGTTCACACATAGTTAAAGTGATGTCATTGTCTGGTATAGAAGAGCTTTTGAGAATGGCCTGTGCTGCTGGTTAAGTGTAGAGGTACCCAAACTGGCTTTAAACAAGCTGGTTCAGGCACCAGTAACAGTGCAGCCACAGCTCTGACACTAAAACTTGCCTGAGGTGTAGGATAAATATAAGCTCATGCTGAGCTCTGTGCTGCTGTGCTAATCTGTTACTAATACTGAAGCCAGAGCATTTAAAGACAGCCCAGGTATCTATAAGATACTATGACAATGGCATGCTCATACCATAAGTCTACACTGGCCTTACTTTTGCAGTAGAGAAATAGCAGCATACAATGCTTGTAAAGTGTGATTCCTGCAGATTCTTGCACTTCTTACTCCACACGCTGACCCACATAGCTGGGCTGTACTACAGAACTAGGCCTGGATGCTTTTGAAACTTTTATTTCTAGTCTAGACAAACCCACAGGGTGTCTGGCTGTCTAAGTGAAAGCCGTCAGGCAGTGAGTTATCCTTAACAGAGTTTTTAAATATTGCATCATATCAAGCCTGTCTCCCTTAACAGCAAGTGTCACTTATATAGATAATTCATGCTCTCCTTCCTAGGGCTGAGCTATGAATTGTTATTCTCTCGTGAATCAGACTGATACAGATGATAAATCCCTGTCCTGTCTAGGTCTCCCTTCCACAGTGGACAAGACATACTACACGCAGTTATTGATGTTCAGTATCTCTGTAGTTTCTAACATACCACACTGTGAGTTCAAAGACCTAGGTCCAGTTCCTGACTATGCCACAGTTTATAGTGACACACAAATCACTCAATCCACTTGTGTCTCCATTTTCCACCAGCAAACCAGAGACCAGACTTCCTTCAACTTTTTGTGTCTTGCATAAACAAAATAAGGCTACAGCAGGACGTGTCCCTGCCCAGCCAAATGCACACAAGTAAGAATGAATACCTTTCATTGGCTGAGGGAGCCTGCCATGGGGCTGATTACCACTGAACAGCAGCAGATAGGCTGTTTTTCAGCTATTGTAAAAAAGTAAAGCTCGCCACTTACTAAACAACAACCTTTAGGCGAGGGCATGGGGGGGAATTCCCCTCTACTCCCATGTAGCAGTAAAGCAGAGCAAGCCTTGGAAGATCCATGCCTTGCAGGCAGAAGCCCATGCAGTGGTGGCACCCTGACCCCCATGCCCAGCTGTAGGGGCAGGCACCCAGTATGGCTATGCCCACAGCCCCTAGGGCAGAGGGTACTTACCTGCTCTGCTCTGGGCAGGGCTTTTAAACTCCCTGCCAAAGCAGAGAATCGAACAACCTGATTCACTGCCCCTGGAAACACGTGGGACTTCCAGAGTGTTTCCGGGGCTCTGCTGTCTTTCTTGTCCAGTTTTAAGTCTTTTTTTTTTTCCCACTTTTTCCACACCCTCCCTGTCCTCTGTGGTTTCAGGTCATTTCCAGCCAAATCGCAGTTTTCCTGGGCTTCGGGGAAATGCTAAATTTTGGACTTTATCCTAAAATCCCCTGAAGCTCAAATTACAGTGGTCACTCTCCACTACAGAAAGGTTGGAACAAACGTTGGGTAACCTTCTAGAGCAGGAGTAGGCAACGTTTTTTGGCCGTAGCGCTGAAAAAAACACAATGTCTACCTTGGAAGGTGCCGGAGTGCCAACATGCTGGAGCCCGGAGCAGCTGTTTGCAGCCTCCTGGCTGCAGCCGGCCCACGGAGCCCGGCCTGCTTGCAGCAGGGCTTGCAGCCTCCCAGCTGCCTGCTGGGACCAGCCTGGGCTCCGTGGCTGGCAGCAGCTGCTTAGAGCTCAGGCTGGCGGTGGTGTGCTGAGCAAAATGGCCTTGTGTGCCGGGGGTTGCTGACCCCTGTTCTAGAGAGACAGACTTGCAAGGCCAGATTGCATGTTTTCCTCATGCAAATAAGAAAGCACTGATCTTAGGTGTTTGACTATAGTTATACAAATAAAGCAATTAAAACTCAGTACCATAAGGAATAGCGCTCATTGTTAAGAGTCCAACCCTAACTGATAACATCTGATAACATCTGAGGCCATCCTACTTAAACAGTTGTTAAGCATATACTGTATCACAAATTCTTCACTTAGCTGACAAGGGGGTCTTCACTTAGCTGAGAAGAGACAGGAGTGCACGATAAAGTAAGCTCCCTTTGTCCCAATTTGGAGATAAAGGCTTTGCCACAATGCAGCTCCTAATGTACTACAGCCATGGTAATTCAAATGGGTCTCTTCACAAAGGGGTCCCAATCTAAGGTTAGGCCTTTACCTCCAACCTAATCCCAATAATTTATAAAACAAACCATGAAAGTTATCAGTGCAATTCATCCTACTATGGAGTTTTTGAACAAAGAACAAAACCATGATGAAACTCAGCTGTATGTGGGGAATTTGGTTCTAAACTGCAACTTCAGCAGAAATCCTAGAAAAAAGTACAAAATTAGTCCTAGCTATGCTCCTGAACAGTCCTGAACACCCCCAGGGAGCTTTTGCAGTTCTGCTTTGTGATTTCAGTAATCAAAAAAAAAAACACTTTTCATTTGAGCCTACAGCCTCAGGAAGTGTCCCTGAAAAGAAGGGAATTTGGCAGGCAGCATTTGCAACAAAATGGAAACTTTCACCTTGGCCAGTACCCCTTGATTTTGTTTTTTTATTATTATTTTCTTTTTTCCAGTGTACTGACCCTGATTTTGCACAGTGCTGGGCAACCTCTGTTATTTTTTTTTAAAAGTCCTCAAGCATGTACTTGTTCTATTGAATAAGGATAAACTTGCATACTGCTTACATGGCATGCTGAATGGGAAGCCTATTCCCTGGCTTCAAGTTTCACTAACAGCTGCATAGGGCAGCTGGAAAACACAAAGCCAACCAAGACATTTTTCCTTACGATAAATAAGAAAAATTTCAGTTTACAATCATAATTCTTAACACTCATTTGCTAACAATAACAAAGCAATTCCAGAGCAAGCAGGGTTTCCCAGTGTCAGTCATAATCGTTCTAGAAGCTATCTGCATTGAAAAACCCAGAGCCCCTAGTTGACTTAAATCTGTGTAGTTCCACTCATTTCAATTTACGCTACCTGATGATCTGACTCATGCAGTTTCTTGTATCAGAGTACATTAGACCAATGTAGAAAGATGAGTTTTATTCCCAGTTTACAGAAACTCAGGTATAAAGTTGCCATGGTCAATATTTTCAAAGATGGGTATATGAAGATAAAAACCTAAATCCATATACAGGGCATGTCTACATGAGATGCTTTACTGCAGCAGAGCTAATTACTGTGCACTAAGCATCCACGTCTACACGTGCAGACACTTTCTGCACAGTAATTGGTTTATCTCCCAGCCTGAGCTCCACAGTCACAAGGCTTGGGCTGGGAGACCCTTATTTCCCAGTGCCAGCTCCACAACCATGGAACTGGCGCTGGGAGATAAGGATCTCCCAGCACTGGCCCCAGACCACAGAGCTGGTATTTGGAGATAAGGACCTTCCAGAGCCAACCCCGCAACTGTGGAGCTGGCACTGGGAGATAAGGATCTCCCAGCCCTCTGCTCCCAGATCGGATGAGCAGGGGGTTTGGAGCTCCCTGCTGCTGGGGCAGGGGGACCTAGTCCCTGCCCTGGCTTCTGTGGCAGAGCTCACCCTGGCAGCAGGCAGCTCCAGGAGCAGAAGAGATCTCCCACTTCCTGGTGGATGACTGACCAGGAGCAGATTTACTCCCAGTAAATCGTCTACATGAGCGTCACTGCGCTGTTACCAGTCAAATGTAAATTCACTACTTGCATTTGCAGGTAGCAAGTTTACTCACAATTAGCGAGGTTTACTGTGTAGTAAGCACGTGCATGAGTAGCTGCACATGCTTAGTTCACAGTAAACTATGCTACTGCACAGTTAAGCACCTCGTGTAGACACGCCCAATGAGATCAAACAAGTCATGATGCTAGCTAGAGGTTTGAACCGTTCATCACCTGCCTCTTTTAGTTCTTTCATCATGCTATAATTAATTATCAAAATTACCCTTTACTAAATATTCATTTTAGTTGTTTTCTGAGTAACCTGAGGATCAAATGCACCTCACAGGACCCCAAAATACAGCCAAAAATGGATCAAAACCTTAAGCAATGATTGATGGTGAAGCTCAAACAAAAAAAAACCTTCTATTTATCCGTCAAGAAAGAGATCGACATAAGCAAACACGATTGCATGGGGAGTTAAAATTTTGTTAAAATGATGCAGTTTACATGCAGATCTGTGGCAAACCATTGCTTCTGGCAATTTGTCAACCATGTCATTGGATGTCACAAAGTTCAAGAGCATTAGATAAGAAATGTCTGTATAGGAGACAGACAGACAAAGATCTATCTACATGGGTAATTACATTCTCCTTATCTAAAATTACTCCTGCAACATAAAATGTAATGCTTTATCATTCAGTTTCTGCCCTAAACTCCTGGGTAGTACTGCTGGATCCTGCTACATAGCTGCCACACATGGTGCAATTCTTATATAAAACAGGTCCCAATTCTCCACTCCATTATGCTTTGTGTAGATGTTTAAACCTCTTCAAATGACTGCTAAGTGTAAAATGCACTCAAAAGTCTGTGCCTGCTGCGTGCACAGAAGTAAGCGATCTGGGAATCAAGGCCACAGCTTGGAAGGGTCTTTTGTTATTCTTCAGGAAGTAAAGCTTGCATTCAAATAGTGCCTGTTAGTCCTGGAATAGTCTGTATACCGTCAGCTTTCTGCCACTGGAAGGTAATGCAATAAGCAAGCTGTACGCAGAAAAAGCACATTGGTCTTCTAAGCACAATCCACAACAGACCTGTAATACTTGCCTTTTCAAGTGTAAAGGCAAGTAAAAATCCCTCAACTAAATCCCTTGCCAAACCCTAGTTTGATCTTCTCAACGTCTGATGCTAGGAGCCCCCCCCCAAAATTAAAAGATCTTCCACTCCAGTTCTTTCAGTCAGTAAACAAAGGAACCTATCAGAAAAGCACTAAATGGGGTGGATCAGTCTGTATCAAATGTTTGGCTTTCCATAGGTTTTCTGGCTGTCTGGCAGTAAGCACTTGTCCATGCACGTTTCCAGGCACAGCCCCAGTGGGTGGCATACACCAGCTCCTTGGATGCCTTTGAGGACCAATGGGTGCGGCCTGCAGGGGCTCTGCTAGGTGTCCCCCTCAGGCACACTTATTTTCACGTTTTGACCCACACAACACTCCTACCTTGTTTCTTTCATTAGTTGTCCCAAGAATTTAGTTGTTCCATTCGTCCATTAGCCCCCACAAAAAGGGGCTACTAGTTAGCCAGGTGGGCCTTGCCCATGGTAATCGGATGGACAAACAGACCAGCAGTAAGCAAAGACCTTCTTAGTGATGTCAGGAAGAACAGCAGTTCATAGAGTCTGGCCCCAGCAACCAGCGTTCTGTGCCGCGGCTGCAGCAGCAGCAGTCACTGCCCTTGCAAGGAAGGATGAACAGAGGCATCCTCCAGAACCTATGCAATGGAGCCCTTTGCTGGTGCTGGGAGGGGGCATGCAGCTTCTCTTGTCGAATACAGAAGGGGCTGAGTCCTAACTGCCAGTGTGGCAGGCATGTGCAATCCTCCCAGAAAGGTGAGGTACATACAAGTAAAGGGAGATGGGGGCAAGGTGTGAGAGACAGACAGCAGGAGAAACTCAGGAGACACTGAAGGAATCCACATGTCAAAGACTAGAGGAACAACCACCCTGAGCAAAAGCCTGAGACTAGAAGAATGGGGGAGGGAAGAAGGGGGTAGGTGTGGAAAGAGAACACACAAGATAAAAAGAGGAGTCACTTTGAGTTGGTACTAAAACTCCTGGAGACTCTTCACAGTTTCCTCTGAAAAAGCCACGCTCACCATCTCAAAATACCACCCTCACCATCACAAACTTCAGTAAGTTCACTACTCTACTTAACCTCTTATCCCTTTACATAAGCTACTCTGCTTGGAACATGTTAAAGGACCACATAGGGATTTAAGAAACTATCATCCACTTATCCCAGGTGCTCCCATCACACTGGCAAGAACCATTCTGCCCTGAAAAAATAACCCCAGGGTAAACTGATGCAACACCCACTGACTTCACATTGACTTCAATGGGATTTACACTAGTTTACACTAGAGTCCTTGACTAGTAAAAGGATTTCATATTCAGCATGGAGATACTAGTGAGTCTCCAATACAAGCTCAACTCAGGACAGATATTTGTGACTACATGTAGAGTGAAGTGCAGCAGACATAAAAACAAAGGACCAGATCTTTGGCTGATGACTTCACTGAAGTGTGTGTTTGTCAGCCAGCCAATAAACTAGACATCTTTTGCTTAGATGTCTAGCAAAAGGACTCGCAGGCCACCTTGATCATAAGAGAATTAAACAAACCTGCAGGTAGGAGATGCCACTTACCCACTTAGAGGTCTTGTTTTTCTAATTTCGAAGAACTGAGTTCCTGTGTGATTGTATCTGGATTTTGTTAGTTAAAGTAGAGCTACTTTTTAAAAAAGTTAAATAATGTAACAGTATGCAAAGGTGTGCAAAGTCTCTTTTCAGGTCCAGTCATAATTTCCTTTGGAAACATAAAACAGGCACTAAAAGCCATTAACTCTCATGGCAGAGATGAAATTAAATATTTTATGATTGAAATTAAGTTTATTTCCCAACTGTCCTGGTATGACAACTATTAACTGGAATTACACGGAGAGATTCAAGCAAATAAGGCTGTTGAACCTGATCCAATTATTACTTTTCTGGTGCCCCAAGAACCATTTCCCTCCTCTTCTATCAAAATGTGGGGAAAAATAAAAAGCATTCATAGGCACAAGAAATAAAGTTTATAAGTCTACCCTAAACTAATACCTTGTGTTTAAAACAACTTATGTAAATATCCTTGATGCAAAGAATTGGTCTATTCTGTAAGTTCCCCTGTATACATGCAGATGAGGTATTAGTTTATATTTGGAAACTATAAATCATTCTCTGCTATGGAAAGACCCATGATGGAGTAAATAGCGCAAAAATGAGAGCATCTGGTAACAATATGGGGAGATGTGCCATCAGCTCATTGTACACCTCATGCTAGAGGCAACAGAGACTAAAACATCAGGATTTTTTGACTAAACAAACCTCTGACTCACAGCATCAAGAGCCAACATTTTCAGAACAAGTGACATCAGTTAGTTGAGAGTGCTCAGTGCCTTTGAAAAAGTTAGGTGCTGGAGGCAAAACAGAACCCAAGATCTGGTCTGATCTCATCTGTGTTTCTTCTGTTTGGAGTATGCTGCGTGAAGCGACAGTGCCATTCCAACCCTCAACAAGAAACCAAAACCCTGAATCTCAGCCCTAGCAGATTTTAAAGCTTGCTTGGACCTGGATCCAAAATTGACTCTTACACTCATTTCTCCCACCTGTCAGAGCACAGTTAGGAAAAACTGCCCTAAGTAGAGTTATGTGCCCTGTTAAATTAATACTCTCAGATGTGGGTATCACATTATGCTCAAGCCTCCCGTTCTGCATTATGCCACTTCTCTCCAACTCACATGCCAATAAGTTGTTCATGGAACCTGGGTAGCAACCATGCAGGAAAGAATGAAGAAATGTTCTGTCCGAGACTAGCTGTCTGTACCACAGACTGGCCCCATCACCCTGTCATGGGTTCAAGTGCAGCTGCAGGATCTGCTGGTGCTTTGATCTCAGCTGGTATTGGCCAAACCCTCTGGCTATTTTTGAATGCTTTTCTAGTTGCCATTAATCTCCCTCCCCAGATCCTCCCCAGCAGCTTGCACCCGTTGGTTGCCATATTCAGCTTTCTTGGTGTCACAGAAAAATGAGAAACTTAAAAAAGAGAGTTGGACTGGCAAATGGAGAAAGACGAAAGAAGTTAACTCAACATTAAGGCTAGTGATTGCACACTCCATCACTCCGTATGCATGCAGTGAATATACAGTAAGTGCTCCTGGTGGGGAGGGAGGGGAAAGACATGCATGGAGAGCTCTGACTGGACTCACAGACACCGGAAAATTTAGAAGTGGGACTCCCCTCCCATCCCCTGCTCTTGCACGCTAAGTGTACAATTTCAGCCTCACTCTGCAAACTGGTTTGGAGGAGGTCAGGGCACTGCCCTTGTGCTAGGGCAGGAAAAATCTTCCTGTAGTGAGAAGTGGCAATTACCCAACTGAAGAAAGCATCACATTCAGTGTGGAGAAAAACGTTTTAGTCATAGGGGGAAGGAGAAGAAAAGTTTGCAATGGGTACATGAACTGAAAGTACTCTACTGTCCTGCTGTCAGGATATGATGCAATGCACAAATCCAAGCTCCATGAACTCTAACCATAACCACTGCACATACTAATCTTAAAATAAACAGGTCTATTAACGTATCACTTCAAGTAAACGCTTTTCAGTGTCAGCTATAGCTAATTACACAGCCTAAACTATCAGCAATGTGGTGCTCAACACTAAGGTGGTCTCATATATCTTTGTGAGCACTGGAAAACTGGAGAGTGAATAATTCCCTCCCAAATTATCTTTTGCCCTTGGGACAGGCCCATGTTTCAGCAAGTTACCCCATCAATTCACTAAGCACATGATACAGAACATGATGACTCAGCCTTCTATCTTAAGGCCCATTTCAAGAAGGATACTGCAGCATCTTCATATAGTTCTGTATTGCCTGCAGCCATTCCGGGACAGACATGGAGAGCTTGTAGTTTGGCACTGGTGGCACTGAGGGCTGAACACAAAGAAAGATAAAAAGATGCTGTAAGTTATTTCTTCTAGGAGAGCAGCTAGAACAACTTGCATTTAGTGTGATACAATACAGAAATTAGACACCCCACCCCCCCAAGAGTCCCCACCCAATGTACATGCAAGCAATCCCATAAAAGTTGATTCCGATTCTACTTTTACAACGTGGACAGTACCTTCCTTCAGGGCAACTGCCAGACTTTAGATTGGAACAACTGAGGTCAATATGAGTCCCAGTGGGATAACAAACACAAGATATTTTCAGGTCCTTGAACATCATCCCAGCCAGAGAAAGATTCTGGCACGTACATCCAAAGCTTTCCATTTTTATACTAGAAAAGCCAATTTAGCTCAGATAAAAGGAATCTCACTGCTGGCTTTGTTCCAGGCTTCAGAGCGTTAATTTCAGTTCTAATCTTTGCTTTTATCTATATTGAGAAAGGGATAAATGGAGACAAAAATTCAGAAAGAGATAAATGATGCCTTTTATTATGACTATATACATTTTCTGTCTGCTGTGGTTTACTCATGTGGGGGTCAGCAGTGTGCCTCACTGGATACTAAGTCTACTGTTAAGTGTGATGCTCAAGTATTTTCATCAGGCAGTTCAGCTTTTTCCACACTGCTCTACTGCATTAGCACTGTCACCATGCTCCCATCTCTGCCACTTGTGAAGGACAAGCCCCAAGCAACTCCATTGTGAAGAAGGGCAAATGATAACCTGAAGATCACATAGGGCCATATTTTTAGAGGTATTAAAGATAGAGATAATTGTGTAAGTGCTTTTGGAAAACCTATACCATCTATTTACATCTTTAAATGCCTAAATATCTTTTTAACAACATGGCCCCCACTTTATGCATGCCTCCCACATTAGATGGCCTGTGCAGTGTCATTCTGCAGAAAGCAGGCTAGAAAGGAGGAAGAAGAGACAGAGGTTTGCCTTGACATCCAGGCAGCTAGCCTATATGATGGAGTCTTATAGAGAGTCAATTCACCCCTGCAGAAGCCCTTGAGTCAGAAGGAACAGATGTCATTGATCTGTTGAATGTATGTTCAATAGCTTTTATTTTGGGTCAATAAAACTGAAGGTCTTCTGTTTGCATATATGCATCCCTACTTGAAGCCTATAGCAACAAAGACTCTTTTAGTCTGGGCAGGCCCCCAATCCATGACTATCACAGCAAAATAGGTTTAGATTGAATATCAGGGGAAACTTCACTGTTAGCAGAATGAGACAGTGGAATAGAAGCCTAGGAAAGTTGTGGACTCTCCATCATTGGAGTTATTCAAGAGGCTGGACAGGCACTGGGCAAGGATGATCCAGGCATAGCCATGCCTATGTTCTATTATGAGTGTAGCCCATGCTTCTGGGCTTTGTTGGTTGCCACATGGGGCAGAGAGGGAATTTTTCGCCTCCTGTTGCTATGTGTCAGGGTTGGTTTGGGTTTTTTTAAGCTTTCCTCAGAAGCACTGGATGTTGGCTGCAGCCAAGGCTGGGGATTTTGACTGGGGTGTGCCCATACTCCTGCTGGGTCTTACACCCAGAAGTTCTTGGCTAGAGGGTCTTGCCCTTCCACTCAGAGTCAGACCGGGGTCAGGAAGGGATTTTCGCTCATAGTCAAACTGGTACAGATTGTGGGGGTTTTGCCTTCCTCTGTAGAGGGGGAAGGTGGGGAGGAGTTAACCCTCTTTCTTGGATCTCTTGAGAGGTTTTTTTACCAACCTTTGCAGCTGCTGGACATTGGCCATCATTGTCCCCTTGCTTTACATGTGGCAGATTAGCATGTTATGTCTTGTGTGTCAGGGTTGACTGTAATTTTGCTAAGAGGTTAGAAAATGGATTTGTATAGGAGGGTTTGGATAGGGTTGATCCTGCCTCAGGCAGGGGACTGGACTAAGATGACTCTTCCAGCCCTACTTCTCCATGATTACTGTCAGCCTAAAACTCCCACAGGACATTACTGCCACTGTTTCTATGTCAGCATTTTAGAGTTTGTTTTTTCACCCATCGCTGTTCATTCTTTGATGCTAGTGGCTAATGAAATAACATGATACAAGAAACGAAAACAACAAAACAGCTGTTACTACTTCCCTAACCATTATGAAAGCCAGACACCAATAGTCCCTGAATTATAGACACAAAAACCTGCTGAAGGGAAAGCACTTAAACTAAGGCAACAGCATCAGTAAGAGTAGAACAGTTTATTTAAACTATAAGGCCAACGTTTTTAAATGCAGCTATTGTTTTTGAGCTTCTCCATTTCTAAGTGCCCATGTTGAGACATTTTTAAAAGGCTTAGCTTTCAGCTGGTGGATAACTAGCACTTTAAGATGTCTCAGGTTGGAAAAAAATAGATTTTAGATTTTTTTTTTTTTTTTATATTTCTGGCTTGACTTAATTCTGCCTTTCTATGGAATTCCACAGAAAGAACTACAGTGGTAAGAGTATTAGAGTATTTTGGGAACTTCAGTAATGTGTCTGAAGGAAGAATTAGACTTTATGAGTTACCTTTTCAGACCCTGTGATGATGAAATAGTTTTACATCACTTCCCAAAATCCTGAGTAGCTTTTGAACACATTCCCATAAAATATGGCTGGATGTACTCTACTGTAACTCTATCTAATTCTAATCTCCATTTCTTAACTTTAGGTACATTTGAATGTTGTACCAAGCAGGTAACAAACCTGCCCTACAAGAAGACACTGCTTGTTTTTAACAATTGAATCAACACAGACAAGCCAATTCACACATCCACATTTGGGGTATTAATAAGTACAATATTCCAGAAAAAATGGGTGAAACCCACTGCAATGTCAACATTTTCAGTGAGTTCAGTAAAACCAGGGATTCAGCCCCAGGTGTCTTCAGACAAGCTAGCCCCACACTCTCAGTTGAGACAATTACAATAGATAGCCAGATGTACAATAGCTCTTCTTTGGAAAAGGAAAGTTATCCCAGCATTAACGGCATTAAGAAACAAAAATAAATGAGATCATTTCAAAGGGAAAAAACCAACAAAATAGTTTTGCATCAGAATTAAGATGTTATGACACATGGTTGCCATTGTGGGAATCCGAACAGGACTAAGTACATAGTTCAGAAGAAGCTGACCAACTGCATGCTGGTCTTTAACAGTAACAAATGAAGATTATGAAAATGATTTAATACATATACGAAAACTCCAAATATTTTAATACTAAATAGGTTTTTAGGAAAGAAAAAGGTTTTTCAGAGCCTTAATATGGCAACAGAAATATTGCTCTGAATTACTTTCAAAGTCCCGTTATAAGGTTTACACTTGGATGCAAATATTCTCTTGTTGTTCTAGAGTGTGATGCTACCATATATAGACCAGATAGTATCAAAGCTACAGGGAGGGACTGCAAAAGGCAAGTAGAGGATGATGGGTGGCTAGGAAGATGGATTTGTCACATCCTTTTAGGTTTAATCATTTATCCTACCATTAGTACAGGAGTAAGGCTATTCCTTCAAACAGCTCTCTCTGTTGGGTAAAATATTCACTTAGCCTAACTGCTCCCAAGGGTAAAACTTCCTTTGCTGCTCAAGAAGCAGAATTAGACTAGTGCTGAGCACCTTCAAGAATCCCACCCTGTGTTTGGACAGCATCTAATACAGGGGTGGGCAAAATGCGGCCCGTGCGCCAGATGCAGCCCACCAGGCCATTCTATTCGGCCCACAGGGCCCCTAAAAAATTTGGAAAATTAATAGTTATCTGCCCCTGGCTGCCTGTCATGAGGCCCTCGATGGCTTGCCAAAACTCAGCAAGCAGCCCTCTGCCCAAAATAACTGCCCACCCCTGATCTAATACAATAGGGCCACAAATTCCGACTGGGCTGCGGGATACAACAGGATGTAGCATGACTTAAAAAACGACTACGTTTTACATGTTGTAGCCAACTTGTACTCCTATTTCTCTTTGTTTGCATGCATCAAAAGTACAGGTATAATATGTACCATATATATATATATATATATATGGAGGGGAAGGGAGGGGCCATCACAAGAGAGGGCTATACCTCGGTAGCTCGGGAATGTAGGGGGGTGGTCAGGAAGGCCAAGGCAGAAATGGAGCTGGGACTAGTGACCCAGATCAAGGACAATAAGAAGTCCTTTTTCAAATTCATAAGGGAGCAAAAGAAGGTGCCAAGTAACGTGGGGCCTCTGCAGGACACGCTAGGAAATCTGGTCATCTCACCTGACAGTAAAGCTGACATATTCAACAATTTCTTTGCCTCCGTATTTCTGAGGAGGGACCCGAATATCTCCCCCACTGGCACCCCCGAGGGCCCTGTGGGTGGCACACCCAGGCCTAGGGTTAATGAGGACCTTGTCAGGGAACTTCTGGAGGGACTAGATGTATTTAAATCCGCAGGTCCTGATGATCTCAACCCCAGAGTGCTGAAGGAACTAGCAGGGGTCATTGCAGGACCTCTGGCACAGCTCTATGAGCACTCATGGCGCTCGGGCAATGTGCTGGAGGACTGGAAAAAGGCCAACGTGGTCCCCATCTTCAAAAAAGGGAGGAAGGAGGATCCGGGAAACTATAGGCTTGTGAGTCTTACCTCGGTCCTGGGGAAGCTTTTTGAAAGAATTATCCTGGCACATGTCCAAGAAGGGCCAGCAGGGGAGGTTATGCTCAGGGGCAACCAGCATGGGTTCATTAGGGGCAGGTCTTGTCAAACCAACCTGGTGGCCTTCTACAACCAGGTCACCAAGTCTTTGGAAGCAGGTGTCGTAGTGGATATAGTCTTTCTGGACTTCAGGAAGGCCTTCGACATGGTCTCTGACCCCAGTCTCAGTAAGAAACTAGGAGACAGTGGTGTTGATGCCTCCATGCATCTGACATGGTCAGATGGGTCACTAACTGGCTGGAAGGCTGCACCCAGAGGGTGGTGGTGGTGGACGGGTCTTATTCAACCTGGAGGGATGTGGGCAGTGGGGTTCCCCAGGGCTCGGTCCTCAGGCTCGCACTATTCAACATCTTCATCAGTGACTTGGGCGAG
>NW_005842341.1:645106-645516 GCF_000455745.1 Alligator sinensis
AAAAGGGTGCCTAAACACAGGCTCAGAAAAGCTCAATTTTTTAAGATAGCATAATGTTTTCAGGCATAACTGTCACGGCGCACCTCGCTGCCCCGCTCCTAGAGAGGGGAAAACTGCCAGAGGAAAAGCTCTGGCAGTGCATAGGGAGCTCTAGCGGTGATTAGGGGGTACAGCTGTGGGTTGCCGGGGCAACTAATAAGTCAGCTGCCTGTAGGGGGCAGGGCCTGGCTCCTATAAAGCCAAGAGTTAAGGCTAGGCTGGCAGTTCCCTGCTAGCAGCCAGACAGGCAGGAGCTCCCTCAGCCAGGATATAGGGAGAACCCTGATAGCAAGTATAGCTCGTGAGAGCTCCAGAGGCTGGAGCAATAGTGTTGAATTGCAGGCAGGGGGCTTATGTTGTTATGGCCCCGT